>NW_022710991.1:72881-140021 GCF_011630105.1 Anneissia japonica
CCATTAGAGGGTGGAAGCGGTCCAACTATATCAATGTGTACATGGTCAAAACCAGCATCAGGCGTGGAAAAAGTAGACAAGGGTGAGACTGTGTGTCGTTGTACCTTGGATCGCAGACACTGAATGCATGTTTGAGACCATCGGCGTATATCACGATTTATACCTGGCCATACGAAACGCTCAGTAATTAAACGTTGTGTTGCTCGAATACCAGGATGTGATAGAGAATGAAGCGTGTCAAAAATTATGCGTCGGAAATCTGGTGGAATGTATGGGCGTGGGTTGCCCGTCGAAATGTCGCAAAGAATTGTTGAGTTTGAAGTTGGAATTGGTAAAGCTTTGAGTTGAAGTGATGACGAATCGCGTAGTTTGCCCATCTCCTCGTCCTGTTGTTGCGCAGCTGCAATGCGACTAAAATCAACTATGGGAGATGGGTTGTATGAAGTATGAAGTTCAACTCGCGACAATGCATCAGCGGCAGCATTATCCTATTAATTGTGAAATGAAATCTAAATGGCGGATTTCACGAGGCGAGTGACGATTAGCTTTTGCGTGGAAAGAGTAAACACTGTCTCTTATACACATCTAGATGTGTATAAGAGACAGGAATACAACAAACTAACTTGTATACCGTAGATAAAATTTATTTCAAGTGAAAAATGCTTAATGTAAGCTATAAAAACACTTGGCTATCGATGAAGAAAATAAGACAAAATATTGCAAAGTAAAGTTGAGGTAGTAATCCGTATAAGAACAATTTGAAAGTGTGTGGTAAATAGCAGTAGGAATACTCTGTTATGGGGTAGCATCCTACCATATTTGGGAATATACCGAAGATGAGGTAAAACCAATAGGAATTAAGGATAAATACATGATGTCATTGTTTGAGTTTAGAGAAGTGGGATAAGTCATCCTGGCACATTCCTGACTTGTGTGTAATCTTATTTCCTGGTACCATGAGGAAAACAGGTTGTTGTCCTTTGATTGACCTTAAATGCTGAATACAGTATAATATATAGAGCAAGTTTACAAGTGAAATATAAAAGATTATAGGCCTATATACAAATTCAATATTGCTGTTTAAATACAAAGTAGAGACGCTACAGATTCATTTCCTTTATCGACTGACATAGGATTGGTGCTATTTTTGTTAGTGGACTTTAAATTACGCCACCAACGAATAATTTTTGATGCTGCAATATGCTTTTCCTTGTGTTTTAAAAATGCTGCAGCACTTGCCTTATCTTCATCAGTGTTGTTAGTATTTAATATGTTATAACGTATTTGTTTATACATATTGAATAAAAGAGAGAGTAAGGGGTCATCATCTGCATGTCCACCACTTCTAGTTGTATGTTGGTAAAAGAAGCAGTTATGGTCGTAGTTGGCATGTTCTCCTGCCTCAGATTGGAATCAAATCAAATCAAATGCTGAATAATTATCTGGCAATGATAACTTCTTAATATTTTCAGGTAATGTATTTTTGTATGTTTTATTTTCACATACATTTTGCAAGACATTGGGAAATTCACTTTCTTTACCCTTTGGTGGTGGTGACACAATAGCAATTGCATGGTCTTTAATTAATTTTATGGGCTTGACATTGCCATTTTTTTCTAAAAGGATTTCAAATCGGCCTTGTCTAACACCTATTAAATTGATATTATGACATAGGTTATTAAATTTTTCTTCTCGATATGTGTTTGAATTCTTTTTGTTTGCTTCTGAAACAACATTTTCTATTTTGAGTGCCAGTAATTTCTCTACAGACCTTGCAGCACAGTGCAGAAGACATAGGACAACATTGCATGTTGGAATTAGTGGGAGAATAGAAGTTGGATGGTTTCGAGTAATTTTTAGATCTAAATCAAGACGACAATTTGTCAATGGATGGATATCATTTTTTGTGTTTATTGACCTTATATTGTAGATACACCAGTTGTCAACTGAAGATGGATGTAGGCCAATTTCTCCATCATCTAATATTTTTTATAAAAACATTTCATCTCCTGATAGAAAAAGTTCATCAGTTCCATTCCTACTTATAAACGAATTTAGTTTGTAGCCCATGTTTAGTTCAACATTTTGTCGTGAATCAGTTTCATGGAAAACAGAAATAGGAAAAATTCCTTTGGGAGTTTGATACAATTTTCCATGCAGGGCTGCTTCGTTATTTAAAATACTCAAGGAAACGTAAGTGGATGGACGGCCTCCTATTTCTCTGCCATCCCCATATATTCGCCAATTAATCTTCGTATCCAACCAGTGGTGTTGAAATAACAGAAGGTCTTTGAGTCTATCAACATCTACTTTCCACCCTGAAAAAACTCTCGGGGTAAAAGGATGGCTTTAAATTCACTTTCATAAATCTTTTTTTGAGTTCTTTCTTTGCGTTGACTAGGAATATGATTTGGAAGCTTTTTTCTTAAGGCTTCCATAAGCCGAGTGCCTGATAGGTTCTCTTCATAGTGAATGAGATCTTCTACAGACAGTGATGGGCCAGTTAATTCTTCTAAAATATTGTTGAATTTCATATTTTTTTTGGTGGATGGTTTAACATTAGATAACATTGTAACAACATCATCCTTATTGGTGAAATGTTCCTTTTTAGATGATGGTTTAATTAGTTTACTATTAACAGCATCTATCATTTCACTGTGTTTTGCCTTTTTACAAATGTCTTCTAAATTGTGTTTAACATTTTTTTTTCTTTTACGAGGCTTTTTGTTATTGATTGTTGGGCTACTAGGTTTGTTTTGATGAAGTTTTGTAACATAATCTGGTAGATTTAATTTACCTAAATCTTGAAGTAATTTACCTAAATCTTGCTTTAACTGAGTAAGGCTATCTTTCCACCAACAACTTCCAGGGCTTTCTAGTATACTTAATAAAGCCACATAGCTAATAAAGACTCGTCTTTTTTTTTAATGATTAAGTATAAAATTATCCTGAACAGATATCCCACATTTTTCTAAACGCTTATCAAGTTTTACATAGCCCTCTTTTTTTAAGTGTTTTTTAGACCAGCCAGATGTAAAATTTTGTAACACCCAAGAAATAATTTTACACTACTAACTGATATGGAATTGTGACAGACTGTAACATTATATTGCCACTCTGTATTGAATGTGGAACTCCATTAGGCGTGTCATGTTTACTTTCCAATGAATTTTTCGATACATTACTTAGATGGCATGGTGAATCATTTATGGAACTATCTGATGAATCTGTCAATACATCGTTTGAGCTTGAGTTACATTGTGTTTTATGTACGGAACTACCGGCATTTGGTGTTACATTGTTTAAGCTACATGGTACTTCATGTATGGAACTATCTGATGGATTTGTCAATACATCATTTAGGCTTGGATTACATTGAGTTTTATGTACGGAAGTACTGGTATCTGGCGAATTTGTTGTTACATTGTTTGAGCTACATGGTACTCCATGTATGGAACTATCGCATGAATTTTTCAATACATGATTTATACGTTGACGTATTTCATGTACGGAACTATTTGATGAATTTGGCAATACATCATTTAGGTTTGAGTTGCATTGTTTTTTATGTACGAAAGTACGGATGTGTGGTGAATTTGTAGTTACATTTTTTTAGCTACATGGTGTCTTAAGTACGAAACTATCACATGAATTTTTTGATACACTGTTCATACGCTGGGGTATTTCATGTATGGAATTATCTAATGAATTTGTCAATACATTGTTTGAGCCTGCACTACATCGTCTTTTATGTACAAAATTACTGGCATCTGATGAATTTGTTGTTACATTTTTTGAGCTACATGGTGTTTCGTGTATGGAACGCTTAATAAATGAATTTTTCGATACATGGTTTCTATGATGGGGTGTTTTATGTACAGAACTATTTGATAAATTTTGTAATACATTGTTTAGGCTCGACTTACATTGTGTTTTATGTATGGAACTACCAGTATCTGGTGAATTTGTTGTTGCATTTTTTGAGCTACATGGAGTTTCACACACAGAACTATTGGGTGGATGTTTTGATACATGACTTCTACGATAGGGTATTTCATGGACAGAACTATCAGATGAATTTTTTTTTTTTCACTTTGTTTGCTTGAACTGTTTTTTTTTCTGACCTTGGAGTTTAGTTGAAGCAGCAACATTGGCCCAAGTTTTTATTTTTTGTGTAATCGGCCTTTGAACATGTATGTCCATTGAGGGTGTGTACAGTGTTTCATAAAACATAAACAAGAAAGCCAACCCCAGGAGTGAACGAACATGTTGAATGAAAAGTGCTTGTAGTGAATGGGTCCTGTTAATGGTCTGTGATATGATGCCAGATCATCCAAAACTGTAAAACCACCCATATGTCTCACAATTGTAAAAAAAATGTCCCTGGGCGTATCATGATGGCACCAGTCAATGTGAACTTTCTATTTAGAACATTAATATTTTCATGTATTATCAAAGGTGGCCTCTGCATGTTTTTGCCATTTGTAAGTGCCACTTCAACACAAAGAAATCATGGCAAATGTACTATGGGACTTTTGCCTTTATCACATAATGTAGCACATTTCTTTTGTGAAGTTCTAGCAAATATTGCTAGTTCATTTTCTATAGCCATACCTACTTGTCCATTTGCAAATAAATTTGTTTATTAATAAAACAATGATGGTTAAAAAAAAAAGAAGAGTAAATTATAAGACATACATAAAAGAATTTATCATTTTCTATGTACTTGGGCTTGTACTAAGAAAAGATATTATTTAAGCTGGCCTTAACCAAATAGTCTCTGTAGAAGTGCTGATGTGAACAGGTTTTACAGCAACCTTAATTTTGAGCAATAACTTATCAAGACACTAAACAACAGAAATCATATAATGACTCATGGACTTATTATAGTCTTCTTGTTCCTGTGTTAAGTTGCCTTTGAAGGGGGCTTGTAATTGAGGGTATAGGGGATATGCGGGATCACCATAAATAGAGAGTTGTTTGCCATTTTCCTTAATGGCATGGCGCTCTAACTTTTGTAGCAAACCTGATTCTCTTAGCATAAATGAGTCATGCCGACTTCCTCAATTGGACCAAATAGATTAGCTATTAGACCATTTGGTGTTGCCACGGATTGGAATTTCAGGGAGTGGACACGCTTATGGCCATTGTGAACGATCCGCTGATGTTCTCCGGGCTTACAAATTGGGCGTACAGTTCCATCTACAAAACCCCAGCAATTCTGAAGGGCAGCACCGGCGGCATGGATAACATTGGAAAAGTTTTTCAAATGTTCAGCCTGTAGCCAAGGTTGGTCATACCTCCATGGTCCAAACTAGTTAAAAGGTAATGAAACCGATCGTACACTTGCTGCATAATCATATTGGTAATCATGCAAATTTGAGGAATCGGCCTTGCAAACATAGGCACCATATCAATGTACCTGTATGGATAGGCAAATCGCTTCAGCAGTATACATAGCATTTTAATACCCTGGATCTTGAGGCCATTTGCGCATTTGATCTCATCGTCAATCTTTAACCCCATCTTAAGACGATATATTATGTCCTTCATAAATCTATATTAAGAGAGAAAAACATTATTATTATACCTAAGCCCAATTAATCCTCCAACCTGGCCCTCCTCACACATGGTGATATTTATTTCATTTGTCACACTCACGTATATGGCAATAATGATGATTTATATCGTCTTCTATATAGCTGAGGGCCTAGGCATAATATACATGTTTTTTTTGTGGGGGGGGGGGGTTTCTATCCAACCTAGGCCCTAAACCTAATTAGTAATATGGAATGTTGTATATAAATGAGTATTTAAAAAGTATTTTTAAAAAACAGCAATTTTTTTTTTTTTTTTGGCAAAGTTAAGAAGCTAGGTTGACTATCTAGGCCTATATCAGGAGAGAAATGAAGAATATATGAGACAACCCAACCTAGGCATAGTAGCCTGGTAGGCCTACTAACCCCTCTCCCCAGATAGGGCGACTTAGCTACCCAGGTAAAAATTCCCATTGAGACCCGTTGAAAAAACCCAGTTGAAAACCCATTGGAAAAATTCAACATGTGTTTTCGCACCCTCTCAATGGGTCCAACTGGTTTTCCAATGGTGTTTCAACAGGTTCAACTGGTTTTCAATCCCAACTGGTTCAACGGGTTACAGGTTCCCAATGGGTTTCCAATGGTTGTTCAATGGGTTTTCTAATGAGTTTCCTAATGGGTTTTCTAATAGGTTTCCAACTGGTTTTCAATGGGTTTTCTACTATGGGTTTCTAATTGGTTTTCAATGGGTTTCAATTCCAACTGGTTCAACTGGTATTTCAAAGGTTATGAGGTCCAACTGCTTTTTCAACAGGATAAAAATCAATTATTATTATTATTTTGTGCAGTTTATCACTGTGCGCTACTATACCCATTTTGGTTCTACTTGCGCACATGTCTGATTAAAAACACATTGAAGGACAAGACTGTGTTCTGGTAAGAAGTCAGGAACTAATCCCCTTCAAAAATGTCTGGTAAGAATGCTTCTCCCACCCCATTATGGCAACGTTGAATAAGCAACACGTTTATTTTTAAGTAATTATGGAATAAACAATGATATTACACTGTCAATCCGATTAGGTATTTTGTGTTTAGCATAAATGGAGTACAGTATGTTCGTTTCTCTGTTTTCTCCTTATTTCTTTTCTGGTGGTTTTTATAAAATTTTCCCACTTATATACAGGTCTCTGACTTGCTTCTTATTTTTCAGCATGCCGTGTTAAATTATTACCGTGTTATAATAATATTCGTGCTTTTCTACTAAACTTGTTGTTGTTATTATCACAATACTTGGACTTGCAATATATATTTGAAGCTCAGATAACAATACTCAGTTCACAATGAATCATTGTTTCATTGTCATGTAAATATATTACTATTATTATTATTACTATTATTATTTTTATCATCATAATCATCATCATCATTTACTTTATCTGTAAGTTGCTGTAAAAGTATTAATATAATAATAAAAACACTAATGAGGATACTAAAAATTAAATAATGGTGATATCGATGAGAATGATACTAATAATAAAGATGAAGCTTTTCCGTCTGCATTTCAGGGCTTCGGATCTTCAAAGCTGGGCTATCCAACTTTGGCTGCATTAAAAAGCTTCTTTTTTTTTTTTTTTTTTTTGTAAAGACAAACACAATAACACTATATACATATATATTCTTTATTTAAATCGACAAACACAATAACACTAAATATACAAATATATTCTTTATTTAAATCGACACTTTTACATCAGCGGCACACGTAAATAATAATTGTAATCATAATAATAACAATAATGATAACAAGAAAAATAATAAAAGCACTATTATTGATAATGATAATAATATTAGTATTAATTAGAATGATAATAATAATAATATTAATATAAACCATCATAGAGATAAAACCGAAGAATTTCATCTCTTTTGTTGCTTCAACGAAGATTTAAATGCCGCTCTAAAATTAAATTCTGTTTCCCGACAACGTTTGTCGGCTTCATCATACGGCAATTTGTACTTCTTCTGTGTCAGGTACATGATCGCCTCTTTATTGGCCACAAACCGCATGTAATTAAATGTATTCCTATTGAGAAAAAAGGTTAAGCATAGATTATGAAATATTCTCATGTTAATAATGTATCGAGCATGGACAAATCTTAATAATCTGCTTATTCTTTTTAAGAATATATGTAGAATTTAAAAATAAACGCCGCTGTAGGACGGGTGTTTGTTAGCAAAGACTTAAATTCAAATCAAGAAGGAAACTTTTTTCTGTTGGATTACTGATTCGACATGAGTACTTACAGTGTATCTTCTTTACAATACCGCTGCATTTCCTCGGCTTCTTCAGGTAGACCATGAATTCGAGAAATCATCATGGATGTGTAGGGGCATCTGTTGGATCAAAAATAATATTAAAATATAACAATAACAAACAATAACAGTATTCTTTTTGAACAAGCATATGCACAAAAACATACAAAAATGTAAACATAACCAACGTCCTTCATTAATAACTGACCTAGGGTCTACGTTTGTTGGGTAGGTCATCTTATTGGTTTCTCTGAACAATTAAGTAATCCATTACCTGCGAAGCAAAATGTAAGGCTTATAATTTTAAAACACTTTACACACCAATGACATTGGTGTTAATTGAAATAGGCACTGTTTCAGACAACTGATATTAAAATTAGTAGCTATTATATTAATTGTTGTTGATATTAACATTGACATTTTTATTAAGGTTTATTATTTTATTATTTTTATTATTATTGTTATGTTTTTATTATTGAAAATTTCATCATACTTATCATTATTTTAATCATTTGTACTATTATAGTTATTGTTATTACTAACAATTATTAGTACTATTATTAATATTATTATTCTGATTATTATTATTATTATTATTATTATTAATATTGTTGATAACATTACTACTACTTTTATTTTTATTGTTACTATTGCAGTATTGTGATTTTTGTTATTAATTTTATTGTTAGTCGTTATTATCACCAATATTTTTATTGTAGTAAAAAAATGTTATTGTTGTTGTTACTATTGTTATTATTAGTACTACAGTATTATTAATCTTAATATTCCAATTATTATTATTATTCTTATTATTATTAATAACATCACTACTATTTTTATTTTAATGTTATTATCACTATTGCAGTATTGTGATTTTTTTATATTTTTTTTATTGTTATTACTGACATTAGTTTTATTGTTAGTCATTGTTATTATCACCAATAACAATAATATCAATATTTTTTATTGTACTTACCAATGTTATTGTTGTTTTTACTATTATTATTATCACTATTTATTTACTACAGTACTAATATTTTTTACCTACTAATACTAATTATATTATTACTTTTATTAAAACTACTTTTAGTATTGTCAGTGAGGTGGTGTGGGAAAACAAGAACTAGGCCTAAATCGTTTTTATAGTAACTTAAGCATCACATGCATAATGTTTTGTTGCTGTCCATTGCTAATGGTTTAGATTTAGGGCTAAATATTTTACATTACCTCCTCATCCATGACGTCATCACCGAAACCCCCCATGTTCCGTTCTCTGGTTTGCACACCTTCGGGGGCATTCATGTATTCCTTGTGTCTTTCACTGAAATTTATATTTCTGAAGTTTAATTCATTTTTCTTAAATAATCTAGTAATGGACCAATACTACATTGTAGAAATGGAATGACCTTGTAATTGTAAATTTACAGAACTCACCTTCCTTCTGCAAATTTCTTTTGCATGATGTCGAGGAGTCTTTGTTTTATTTCCTCCAACTGTTAAAGGGAAAAACAGAGTGTAGGATGTTTACCATGTTCTGTAATATTTGGTAGGCCCAATGTTACCCGTTTAAAAAATTGACCATTAACATTGCCGTATGGCATATGTTTCAATGTGTGTAGATTGAAATGAGCACATTTCTCACCTCTGTTCTGACATCATCCTCGCTTATTTTCGCATACTTGCTCCTGTCAGGATAATAATACATTACTTCGTTTTACTTAAAAATGTTATATTACTCATGTGCATCTGTTGAAAATTCCATAGTACCATATTTTTAATATTTTGATTTTGTTTATCTCTTTGTACGAATGTGTGTTGTACTGTATACCTACACATATTTCAAAGCAAAAGTAATACCTTTTAGTTGCTTGCGAACCACCACTTTGGTTTGATATCCAGTTGGCTGAATACCTTTTCTGTGATGAAATATATTACATTATTACAATTAACAAATACAATTAATTGTATGTTGAAAATGCGATTTGTAATTGAAAACCTTTTTTGGTCATTCCACTATCACTTAACTATGTTTCCTCGGGATATTAAGCAAACTTATAAGAAATTCTCAACTTGCCTTTGCTGGATTTTTTCGGAGATTGTTTTTCTGGGCATCGCTTCCTTGCAAGTTGGACCTACCTGTTTTTATCAAACATAAACATGGTACCGTAATTGTTAGGGCAGAATTAACCAATGTTCTTTGTGATTTGGGATGTCATTTATCTGAGTAACCCGCTAGTAAACTTTACAAAATTTTAGTTCTTCAACTGTCATCAGTTAGTATGTGTTCGTTAATTCATGATTGTTAGTCCTTTTTAGCACACTATATACATAACTTACTTGAATGAGAAGTTTCAGTTTCTACTTCTGTAGATTTTTCGGTGTTACTTTCTTCTCTTTCTCGTTGTGCGTTAAAGGCATGTAGTATTGCCAGCAGAGTTGCTGAAAGTCAAAACATATAAAAGTATAACGACAAAGTTTTTTGAACGACATAAAAAAAAGTAGTGATATTCTGCTAACCAATACCTTTCGAACAGCATCGAGGCGAACAGAACTGCAAATCAGCGGGCCACCATCCAGGTTTGTTATGGCCTGAAGTCCAGAAGGGCCCACCTCTTTGAGGACCTAAAGAGAGGTAGGAATAACCGATTAGAGGCATTACAAAGTTTTACAATAAATATTTAATAAGAAAAAAAAAACAGTTTTCAGGTTTTTCTACAACATGGAAACGCTTTGGCTGTAATATCCACCTCAGTTATATCATGCATGTTTCGTCCACAAGACACTCACTGCTGTCCCGAAAGTTCGAAATTTGAAATCAATTTCGCAATTACCGAACAACAGGAAATGTATGGCTGTAGGCGTAAGTTTTATTATACCATACTCCAGAACTGTTACATCAAGTGCCCTTATATACTGTAGTAAGTATTGTAAAAATACCTGTACAAAACTCATGTAAACATGGCTACAGTTTACCTCGAATACTGTCGGAGTTTCCTGAGTTGTCGTTTATTTAATTATTGCAATACCTTGGATAATCCTTTAATGAAGTATTTGTTATGTCATTTTTTAGCGCCACTAACTAAATTAATGGAATTTTATAAAATTGTCATACGTAATGAGCATTACATAACAGATCAGAGCAGTTTACCTTCTTTTCGCACTAGTTTGATCACTAGGTTTCTCAATTTGGTGACATTGGCACTTTCAATTGCTTTTCCTTCTTTTAGGGTGTTGGCTATGTGAGGAAATTATGCGTTATGTTAAAAAAAAGTAAGATAAGGCGTGTGATTTATGCTTTGTCGGTCAATTTGCAATAACACTAACAACAATAATCGTAATAATAATAGTAATAACATTAATAATAATATTTTTTATTTTTATTGGTAAATTGTATTGTCATTGTTACTTATTGTTATAGTTTATTGTTATCATCGTCGGTGTTTTCGCCGTCGATTCGTCCTCGTTATTATAAAACATAACATTTAAAATGTTATGTTCAACCACCTGAAATGTTAAAGAGTTCAGCAACCTAACACATTCAATAATAAACAATTACAACACAACCTCATAACGCTGAGAAACTCTCATATATTCTTGCCCCAAACCCCCGTCCCGCACCAAGAATTTATATCATTTCTTAAAAGTAACTAGTAAAAAAAAATACCTGTTAGTTTCTCATTCGTTTTCTGTGCTGCCTGCTCTAATGCCGCATGTATTGTAGTGCCACAGTCAGCTTGAATTTTTCGTATAGCGGTTTCATCGCCTATTAAAAACACAAATCTGTTGTTAATGTCTTCCTTGCAGTGTTGTACTTCTAACAATCGGAAACCTTTATTCTTTTTTGATTTTGTTTTTAATCGTCGATAAATTCACTTATTAACATAGGGATGCTTCGGGAAGAATTCGCACTCTATTAAAAAAGTAAAATTAACCAATATAAATCCGGTGAACTAGCGAAGGGACGTGTTTTTTGGGCAGAGTTTAACATTTATTTGAACTTATTAAATGTTCGAATTCCAAATACACACACTATTAATGAACACTTACCAGCCCAATGCAGTTTGTTCTCATGAAGTGTCACTAAAACTGCCGGTATCCCCGTGTTTTGTATAAATACATTAACTTTTGAATTATAAGCAACATGTTAAAGTTTTTAAGTCAAATTTATTAAAGTCAGCATAAGCGCAATAGAACAGATTGTAAACTATATGTCAATTTTAAACTAATATAATAACTAATTACAACACACAACATATATTCTCTTTACTTTAATTATGGTTTAAACACGGACGGCTATCCTAACAGTGTTTACAACCTAGAAAGAAGGGGTGAACACGAACATTTATTGTTAAAACAAACATAGAACAACCAACAATACACATAATAAATGGGTCTGTCGTTTATATTTTTTTTTTTTGGGTAGGAAGTGCATACCCTGGTACTATACAATTACTGTCAGATTGACTGCCTGATTTTGAACGGTTGAAAAGATTTTGTTAGAATTTATATTGTTGTGATATGTAGTAGTCTTAGCTAATATTCTTTGCTGTATTCGCATACCTGGTATAAAAATGCAATAACACTACCATCATATCTACTCATAATTTACGCGAATCATTACATTAATTTTCACTACTTAGTATGATTGACAATGACAATACTTATATCATTAACATTAAAAATATTAGTTTAGCAATAACAGAATTAATGACAGTACTGTTAATTACATAAATAATAATACAGTAGTAATGATATTGAGAGCAATATTATTAATTGTTGTTATTATTATTGTTCTAACTTTCTTCATTAATGTTTCTAACAAAATACAGTACATTTGCGAACGTGCCGAAAGTTGCACTTTATTAAATAACTCATACACAACAATACACATCCCTACCTTGTTCGTGAGTCTTCTGTGCGACCGTTTAACAGACCACTGTTTAACCATGATGGATAAAACGATGCTCGAAGACCAATGCTCAAAGCAGTAGTCCAACAAAAACAGGAACGTCTTGTAATGACTTATGATTGGCTCAAAATTTCGCTACATTATTCTTCCCTCATTATCCCACCCATTTTGGTTGCGCTAGGCTCTGAGTGAAGGAATAATGAAGTACATAGATTGTGACAGTTTATCAGAACAAAAGTATGTTAATTACCAAGTGATTAAGTCTCTATTGTTTAGATGGATAAATGAAAGCCAACAGGATTAAGTAGTATACCGTAACAAGAACTTGCGTCAATGTCTACATGAACTGAATAATTTGTTCCTTTGATTTAGAGTTCAAATTTCGGGTTGACATATAATAAAATATACTTATCTTTTATACAAAGGTTACATCGTTTGGTAGAGTTGGAATATGATTTACATTTAGATAATATATATATATCTGTAATGTCCACAAAATGAAAGAGACTTTGGACAGATTTTAATGACAATTCTAAGCTCTCTTTATTTCTCTTCTTTTTTCCTTGAACCTCGCTTACGCCCTCAATCTTTACATTCGTTCCCGTTACCACCCACAATCTCCCCCCTGTAACAAATTACATTCTTCAATATACCTACTAGGGTTTCTCACTACCCTACCTGACCTAGTTCTATATGGAACCTGGTCTACACCCCTTGGTACGAATCTGTCTGTATTTACATTTTCTGGTTGTGCATTCCCGAAATCATCAATCATCAAAGGCACTGCATTGCCTAACGGGTTTACCCATTCCCTACAGTCAGGGCTTACAATAGCTAACCTTTCAACATTATATGTCTTTCTGTTACTTAACAGAAAGGCTGCATTTCTTAACTACACGAAATGGTCCCATAAATGGACTACTGCCCTTATGCACATATCCAGTTTTTTTAACCTTTACATTCATTCCTTCCTGTATAATAGGTTTTTTAACACTGTTACGATTGTCAAAATATGTCTTTTGTTTCTTCTGATTAACTTTTACTAGTTCTTTAAGCTTAGATTTATCAACCACCACATCTGCTGATGGTGTCAACCCTTTAATATCTAACTTGTTTCTCAATTTACGTCCATGCAACAACAATGCAGGTTCCACCTCTGTTGTTGAGTGTGGAGTATTTCGATATGCAAATAAAAATGACTGCACATATTGTTTAACTTCTTTCCCTTCTAAGAATGCAGTTTGTATCGTCTGTTTTAGAACTTTGTTAAACCTTTCTACGGCACCATTACTCCTGTCTCTTATACACATCTAGATGTGTATAAGAGACAGCGCCTGAACTGTCTCACCTGGTTCATGGGATCGACATCTAAACTTGTACCTCTCCGCTACAACGTTTAGTTTGGGTTCAAAATAATCAGCAAGTAATTGCATAGTTTCTTTATATTCGTCTTTATCACCATCTGCTTCTGCCTGTTGTGCACCAGCAACGGACGTGGCCTTACTGTTCAAAACAGTGTAATAAATCCGTTGGGCTTCAGTACCCAACGACGCTATCAAAATTGCCTTGCGACGTTCAGCTGACCCTGCCTGCAAATCGGCGGCCAACAAGTAATTTTCAAATATTATTTTCCATGTTTTCCACGGGACGGTGGGCGTGCCTGGAGACTCAAGAAACGGATGCGGTTTACTCACAATATTATCCCATCCTCGTCGCCAACTGTAATGTCCACAAAATGAAAGAGACTTTGGACAGATTTTAATGACAATTCTAAGCTCTCTTTATTTCTCTTCTTTTTTCCTTGAACCTCGCTTACGCCCTCAATCTTTACATTCGTTCCCGTTACCACAGTATCTATATATATTTATTTCAGCTACCCTTGTAGCCTTTGTCAAAGCTTGAAATTAACTGAACATGCTGTGAGTATTTATACTGAGTATACTTATTTATTTATTTGAACCTACACCTTTAGACCGGTTACACTCAAAATAAATTTGTGCGTTCATAGATAAAAGATAGAAACTTAACAAAAAAGATACGTTAAAAGAAATACCGAAAGATTCCATGAAAAACTCAGATAATGCATAATACATACACCAAACACTGTAATGTGTTCCATCTAGCTGAGCTTCAACACGATGGTAGTCACATAAACAATTACAGAAACAAAACCTAGTGTACAAGTTATTAAAATGAAAACTGTAAAAAATGGATATACAAAAATTACAAAATATATGTATAGATATATGTGTATATATGTGACATGTGTCATCTATGTGATTTTGCATTTCCCCACACCCTTACTTAACCAGGAAAAGAAAGTTTTTGAGTGAGTGTTTATTATTTCCTATCTGAATTTTTCAGTTAATGTTTTGCTTTATACAGTGAGATTTATTTAGCTTAAATTTGTTATCTCATGGTTGTATTTATTTTCTCGGACGCACCTTCCTTTTGAACGAGTGCCAGTGTTTCAAAAGTGAAGTTCTGAATAAATTATATTAATTATATTAATTCATCAACTGAATTGAGTTTTATCCTATTCATTATCACTGTGCGCAACTAGAACCAAAATGGGTATAGTAGCGCACAGTGATAAACTACCCGTCAATAATTTCAATTGTATCCTATTATTTATCACTATGCGCAACTAGAACCAAAATGGGTGTAGTAGTGCACAACGATAAACTGCCGAGAAGCGATCGGATGGGAGCGACTAAAGAGAGCTGCGTTAAAACCGGATTTTTTTATATTAATAATACAAGCTGAAATTGTCATATAATAGTGTAAATCGTGTAGCTAAAGGCATGTTTTGCATAATACATTAATATTGAAGGACTCTACAATTTGAAAGTTTGATTTTGAGGATGAGGTGAACATATGCATTCGATGCACTGCCCATCAACTGAATTTAATTTTATCCTATTCATTATCACTGTGTGCAACTAGAACCAAATGGGTATAATAGCGCACAACGATAAACTACCCGTGCTTGTTCTAAGCACTGTTAGGTTGATAGCCTCATTGTTGAATGAAATGGACTACACTGAAGAAGTTAAGGTATGACATTAATGAACTTCATCAATGAACTTCATACCCAGTAAATATGTTACCATATTTAAAAAGTATAAGACGATGGAATTTATCTGCATGTCTAGATACAGTACTTCTCTATTCCTTCTTGACTGTGTCCCCATTCATAATCTTCTACTAATGTGCTTCCTTCTTGCTTGCCCGGCAATAACACTTTGGTTCATCTCGGAGAAATTTGTACATATGTGCAGATGTTTTGCCGTGATTGGTAAGCCAAGAATATGTTGAAAATCAACTGGGATATCACGTTGGTAGGGAGAATCCTGTAAAACATTGTCGAATATATCACAGAAAGGAACTTCATCATAGTCGAAAAACTCCACTGTTTCTGGATATAATATCAACTGAGCAGAAGGCTTGTTCAGTGAAATCTGTTTCAGTCGATCATTTTCAAACTGTAAATGAAAACCTCCATCGTTGTAAGGATGGAGGTTTTCATTTACAGTTTGAAAATGATCAACACCTCAAGCTTTTATGTTATCCACAAGGTTTTCAAGTCTCACTCTCCTTGCATCAACATCTTCCTTCCCTGCAACAGATGATGTGAGCCTGCAAAAAAGAAAAATAAAAAACCAAATGTTGAAAATTTGCATTTTACATTAAATGAAATAAGCTTTCACCTACCTCAAGGACACAAAGTAAAACCTTGCCAGTCCAGATTATGGGACTTGGTGTACAGGAATCGCAAAAAAAAAACTAATAATCTCTTAACTGTTGCATCAACAAATCCAGTGTTTCCTCTGGGCTATTGGCACAGGCTTCTATAAGCGAGTTAAATGAGCTTAACCAAGATACAAATTCTAGAGGATTACTTAGAAAAATTAGAACGTCTACGTTTTGTAGCCTAAATGAATTAATTAAACTGGCAATATCTGCACCACCAATTCACTCAATAAACTTTCATCTACGAACTGAACTAGAAACGGTCCATGGCAAGTTCTTGTTTTCCTTATGTTGTGTAATTTGCATGAAAACATGAAAATGGTAGGCCTATTGTGCACTGTCGCTCAGGTTTCCGTAATTCACTGCCAGCTTGCTTCATGCTTTCAGTAGCCTGTTTGCTGAATGACATGCGCTCTACAGTTTTGTGACAAGGTAGCACCACGACTTCGATGACATGGGATGTGGTATATTCATAGTGCCACAAAATGATTTTAGGGCCTCAAATCCATTGGAAATGTTACAGAATGCCATGACAATTCGCATATTCACTTATTTATTTTTATTTATTTATTTATTTATTCAATCGTCCAACAGGACCAAGAAGGTCCCACTTACAGGCGAAGATTGTAGTAAAATATTTCTATGTACAATATAAAAATATAAAATATTTAAAATTCATCAAATTATTAAAACATTGTAGAGTTAAATATTACATCGATTAAACACATAAAAATTATGTAAGATAATTATTTAAATGACATTTAAATACATATAAAGAATTAGAAAATATATCAACATCAGGACATTTGGCAACAAAATCATTATATAAGCTAGACAGACGCGAAATAAATCCATTTTTACATACATTAACACGGCAAAAAGGAACAGAAAATAAGTCACACTGACGAAGTGTATATATATATATATATATATATATATATACACACATACATATGTACACACATACACACACAAACACACCCCCACATACATGCAAGCATACACACACACATATACACATGTTCATACTAAATTTGTATAAACCAACAATCAAAAAGAAAACCAACAATCGAAAAAAAAAAAATGGAGAAGACTTCATCCTTGTCTTTATCAAAAATCCTGAATGAGAACAATTTATTTTGTTTTAAAATAATGAATTAGATAACTCAATTGCCAAGGTATTAGCATCTTTTCATAATTGGTGGTTTTTGAGACCAATTGATTGTCGGTAGGTTAAAATCACCCAGAAGAATAAACCTGTGGCTTGGATATCTTGACATCGCTTCGTCCAGCAGCGCAGAAAGTACTTCGATGGATTCCATGCCTTGAATAGGAGGTCTATAATACGTACCAATCAAGAGTCTTTTCGTATTAGAGAAATTTACTTCCACCCACATTAGTTCGATATTTTTATTTTCCAAATCAGTAAGTCTGCGAGTTACATACCTGTTTGAGGCAAGCAACGCGATACCACCACCTCTTTTGCCTATTCGTTCCTTCCTGTATAGTGTGTAATTCTCTATTTCAAGTTCAGCGTCTAAAACATTAGAATTAAGCCATGTTTCTGTGAATGCAACGAATTGGTAACGATTTGCAATTAAATGACTAACCAGTTCTGTGCTCTTATACACATCTCAGTTTATTTTTAAGGCTGCGACAGTTCTGATAATAGAAACGTGTTTCAGCACACCTGGTGTCAGCATTTTCCGCATTCCTTTCTTTTGTCTTACCGCGCTGTGGTCCGGGATTCTTTTCCACATCGCTGTATACAGTTAATTCGGGTCTAAAACTAGCAGAATGTGTATAACCAGAGTAATAATTTACACTATTACCAGAATATTACACCTTCAAATACACCTGCTATAGAATGTGTACATGTAAGAACATGACTTACCATGCACATCAAATTGTTGGGTAAGTCCCCGCTTGACGTCATTGCGAATCCTTGCAATGAACATTCCGGACACAAATTCTGATTGATAAGAGCTGTTAGGATTTATATTGCTATGAACAAGAATCCTCTTAAATGTTCTGGAGATGATATATTATATTCATCTGCCATACCTTCAACACTTTTTTTTATTTTCCTTGCGAATGCACAAGATTTTGATGGGCCAGGCCTAGGTTGTTGCTGATCGGGCTGTCTGGCTGGCTGAGGCTTAGTCACAGTTGTCTGTTGCCACAAAACTTTCTCTTCTTACGTCGTGGAATATTCTTCTTATTTCTCATGATAAAAATGTTAAATATACAGTTGATAATCTTCAGGTACTTGATATAAAGATGTTAAATTTTGAAAAACAAATGATGTATAATCACAAATTGAACTTACTATTTGAAAATATTCTAGACAGCTGTTAGTTGATTTTGAAAACAATGGATATCAAGTCAAGCTTGTTTGAATGCATGTGCTGCATGCATGAGTGGTTAGGTAGGTCAAAAGCTGCTTTATGTTCTTTCACAAACAGTGTTAAGACAAAATAATTAGTAAAAAAAAATTATTTTTGATAATTAATATAAAAGTTATTAATGCTGAAATGTGTTGCTAAGGCAGTTGCTAAGGTAATAAAATGACGTCCAATTTTGAATTATTAATCGTAAAATTGCTAATTATATTAAAAGTAAGTATTATTTTGATCCAAAACTTTAGAATAAGATTCTTGGTATGTTAAGCTATACAATGAGGCTAAAAGTAAAATTTTGATAAAAAAAAAAATTAAAATATCGTTCAACTTTTTGAGAAAAATACAAAAACTAAATCATTTCTTCAACAATGAATATTCAATATTTTTCATACATAACCATGCCATATAAAGAAAAATGAAATGCAAAAATTTTGACTCATGAGTATGATTGCGTAACGACTACAACTGACTTAGGCAAAAATGCTAGTCTGTGTGTGACTTTGGCATTATGATACATTACTTAGGCATTTATACTTGACTTAGGCAAAAATTAATGATTAAAGGAAGCTTCATTACGAGTGCTTAGTAAACACCTTTTAAGCTTCAAAAAGTGGTATATTGTCAAAATAATTATGCATGCACTGGGGGAAGACATGCTTTTATTGATTGAAAGTCATTGAACTTGCGGTGAGTGATTGGCTGGGGGGCATCAAATAAGCGAACCCATCCAAAGGGCTCGTTAGGGATACGGATCCTCTGTGAGAGGATTTGCCACTCAGTATCAAATGTCAAACTCAGTTTAAAATAAATTTTGCCATCACTGGTACACTGCAATTCCCTTAAATCATGAACTGTGGGGTCCCCAGCTTTCTTACCTGGCCTAATACTATTTAAGTAGCTCCCATCATGTTTCTTAAAGCTGTCATGCTTAATCTGCTTAACATCATAAGGTTTAGGCCTAATTGTTGCAGTTTCCATTACTACGACGTAGTCCCTTGGAGTGAAGATATCACCGGCAATATTCCTTTCGATACTGCCATGCATGTTATCCATCTCCATCTGTGTGTGGCCAGCAACCATATTTTTGCGTTCTTGTTGCGTTCCTTTTTCTTGCCAGTACCAGATACTGTACATATGTTTCTCTTAAATGTAGATATTTTAAAATGAGCTCAATAGCAATTTGGTGCAGTTGTATCTTACTAGGGCTATCTGTGTATTTTTGTATTTCTTTAGCGATGACATCTAGTAACTCTCTTTTTTGGTTCCACATAAGACATACTTTATTTTTGAGACTTTCAAACTTTGAGAGAACTTCTTCTCATCAATTGGAAATTTATTTGGCCATTTTCCTTTCAGATAACCAGTTGGTACATCAAAAAGCATGTCTTCTGAGTCAGTGGATAAATCTGATTCCAATATTTCTGTAGTATCTGAATCAAATGCACTTTCTTCAGTACTTTGTGACAGGGAAGGGGTAGCCAAAAATTGATCAGAACTGGGTTTTAATGTTATGTATTAAAACAGTTCTCGGAAACATCTATCCAATCGTCCCATTCCTTGTAGTAGTATTTTGCACATGATGTCTGCCTGATTTATTTATAGTATAAGTGCTAGGTTATTGGTTGGTTTGACAGTTATAATTTTCTGACTTCCATTAAACTTTACAAGAAATTCTTTTTCCATGATTTACACGTTAAAAGTGCTTGGTTATTTTTCATTGAATTGTTTGATCTATAACGAAAAAAAAAGACAGCATAATACCAATCAGTTACTCATTATATTTAGCAACATGATACAGTAGTGCTCTGAAACCCTTTACCATTAACTGCGTTTGACACGCGATGAAAATTCTAGGCCAATATTCAGCGAGGACTCGCTCGATAGATTTAGAATGAAACGTAAGCAGTGTACATGAATGCTGAAAAACTTTGCAATTAATGGTAACTCAGCGGTCTGCCGTGGTTGAAGCCGATTGAAAGGCAGTAACGAAAATGGGTCATTCTGGTGCAGGGAAGCGTAGCGAGCTGTTTAGAACATATGGATTCAATTTTCTCAATAAATAATATAGGGGCTATCAGTATCATTCAAGTTGTTAGGTTATTACGGCTTACCTGGACTTACTTTGTACACTAACAAAACATTAAGACAGTGTTATATAATAGTTTTAATAACACATTACTATTTTCTAATTTCTAAATTTTCTGTTGTATTTTCGGTACAAGTTGCATTTTAGTATATCGCGCTCCTAATTTAAAGTCAATGATGATGTAATATGAATTGCCTTCAGAATATACCACGATCCGATTAGTGGACTCGGTGCTGAAATTACCCTATTTTACTTGTAATGAGGCCTTATATACATAAATGATATTAATATCATGTCTTTTTCTCAAGCCTGGTCCAATAATAATTTGTAGTTCTAACAAAATCTATAATGTAACAACTTAAACTGTATTACTTATTTATGTATTTTTTTTGGTTTGGCTTATTAAATTAATACTCAATAACAAAACTATATGTTGAATATTTATAATTTTATTTTAATAATTATGGTGTGATAATGATAACGATAATTATGATGATAATATAATAGTTTTTTATTTCAATACTGTGTATCAGACCCAAATTGAAGGCAAATTTCTTTATAATGTATGACATATGTATAGATATTACATTTAAAGCATCAATTTATCATTCTAAGTACATATCCAAATTATCCAGGCCCATGGGCAGGGGGGTGCAGAGGGTGCGGATGCACCCCCCCCCCAAAATTCCAAAAGGTCCACTTTTTGAAACCTATGATTTCACAAAATCGTTCCTAATTATCACAAAATGCTATAGCATGCATTGCATTGAATATTTGCCAGCTTATCTAACCGTTGATTTTTAATAATGTGGTATGAAATTTGTTAGAAATTGATCGTCTCTGGTGATTGATCTATATAATATGAAGAATGTTATCTATAGGCCTGCAGATGTACAGGACATAATAACGTTACTTTTTCACTTCCCAAATACAGCCAAATTAATGAAAATTTAAATGAAATATTCATGAATTATGTGTTTGAGAAATCTATTATGTAAGACCCTCAAAATGCTACTTTGTCGCTTTTCTCACAAACCCCCTAAAAGCTTTTCTTATTTTACGACGCTTCATGTTTTTCTTCGCTACATTTTTTCTAAACACTGAATCACCATGATACTTCTCTGTAAATCTTTGCTTACAATCTTGTCTGAATTTTGAATGACTGTGACACTTCTGTGAAACTTTTGCTTACAGTTGTCAGAATTTTGAATGACACATACATTTTTGTTAATCTTTGCTTACAATCTTGTCTGAATTTTAAAATGACTGTGATATTTCTCTGTAATCTTTTGCTTACAGTTGTCAGAATTTTGAATGACTGATACTTCTTTGAAAATCTTTGCTTACAGTCTTGTAGGAATTTTGAATGACTGTGATACTTCTCTGTAAATCTTTGCTTACAATCTTGTCAGAATTTTTAATGACTGATAATTCTCTGTAAATCTTTGCTTACTTACAATCTTGTCAGAATTTTGAATTTATTTATTTATTACGGTATAACATTGCACAACAAGCAGCCAGGCAGCTGAAAACCTTGAGCTTACAAACATCAAAAAGATGAAACAAACAAGATAAGCAAGAGATTAAAAATACCATCAGCAAAAATATATAAATGTATATATAATAATAATAATAATAACAACAATAATACTAATAACAACAATAATTACCATCATTATCACTCTTACAATCATACCACCATTACTACTACAGTATTATCATCATTGTTATAGAAATAAAAGAATAAAGCATCTTAACAGATAAAAGAAAAGGAAATCACAATTCAACAGTCGAAGGATTAATTCCAGCCTACGCATCTAATTCATTGTTAATTAATTGCACTAATGTAGGGATGGGTGATTTTCGGAAACGTTCTGTTTTGGGCAAAGGTCTACTATTTGTGGAGCTGTTTCTGAGAACTCTAGATGTATTACGAATAGGAGGGAGCATTTTTCGATATTTGACTGATGTTAAAAACTTTTTACCGAAATTAAGTAGAATACTATCCATGATACTTCTAGTCTGCCAATTTAATCTTCCAATTTCCACTGTTTGTCTATAGCTGTGACGAATACTCTGTTTCTCAGGAAGCGGTGTTGAAGAGGTTTATGTAATGTGTATGTATCTTGTCTGCTCAACCAGTCTTTAATTGAGTAATATTTAATTCGTTTTTCACGTTCTGATAAAGTATAGTTCTGCACTCTTGAAACTGCCAGGATGTTTAGGATCGTAATACACTTTTCTCAATTTCTCATCCATACTCATTTCTCTCACTCGCTTTAATGAAATGTTTACGGAAACAACATGCAATATAATTAACTTGCAAACAATAATTATTTTTTTTTTTTATAGATTTTAATAACACAAATAACGATATCATGATCAATTAAAACAAAAAAATGTAAAAAGATCAATTTGATTAGGCCTGTCAAATTCACAACCATAGCAGCCTAGCTTTATTAGCCTGTTGAGGATAACTAAAAATTGCTCAATGAAAGTGATTTCCAGAATGTCTTTAGCTATTACCTCAGCATGGTTATCTTGCTCGTTTCCTTCCTCAAATACATTATCATCGTATAAGGTATCGGGATTCGCCGCGTGAGGAATTGGTTGTAGTCAGCTTCTTCATACATGGGATTATTTAGTACTTCATTTTCAGTAACACGGTAGATTTGAAAAATAATTATCATCGGAATCACTGTGAACAATGGTCAAATGAATGCTTCATAGATCATCATCCAAAGAAATAAGACTGTACATGTTAGATTAACCACAGGAATCTCATCATCGCTGCTAATCACGATTGGTTCCTAGTTGATTTCTGGAATATTGTATGAACAGCTAGCCATAATTGTTGATGAAGTAATACAGTTCAACTTCGACGATAAATACTGATGTTATTTCACATTGGCTAGAAGACCTGATATTTTTTTTGCAAATCCCGGCATAAGTCATTTGCATTTGTTTTAATGTAGCTACATTATGTACCTCTTCCAAAAGTTTTCTTAAATTTTGACAGAGTTGCTTCACATTATAGCCAGGAGGTCTGTAAATTACCAAAACAACAACAGAATTGGACCTTTATCTCGTTAATACTTTAAATTTTTAATCTGTTAGATTAGACTGCAACACCACCATTTGCCTGATTTTTAAAATTTAAGTCAAGTTATTTGTATTAGAATATGAGTCATACCTTGCCTGATGATAAATTTATGTCAGTATATACATAAGTCTAAAGATCAGCAAAATTTTGTTCCAGCCCTTGAATGTTATGTAACATTATGGAAACTTTACAATCTGAATTATTAACTTCTTTGTCACATTTACATTTTCTGTTTCCCTTTTTTTCTCTCTTTAGCATCTGCTTTTTATAAATTACATGAAATTCTAGAATTATCCTCCATTTTTTGCCTATTCTACATTCTTTGCATTTTCATTAGAACATTTCCTCATTGGCATTTTTGCTTTTTATCTTCTATTTAATTCAGATTTTTTCCCTCATTGTCTCAATACTTTTACTTCTTTGTAGAACTAAGTCCTGTAACAGTTTTACTTTGTTTCTGTGTTGTTCTATAAATATTGTGTTTAAGTGATAGATTAGAATCGCTTATTTCATGATTTGTTTCTTTCTTGTTAGTTTCCTTGTATTGGCATGGTTCATAAAAGTCTCTTTCATATAGATAGCCTCTATTTGGTAAACTTGTTTCTAATGACGTATCTACATTGATTGTCTTTGTTTCCTCAACAGAATTTAAATTGACAGCCACAGATTCTACTACATTGAAATGTACATTTTGAGTGTATAGAATGTAAATACCTGTCTCAGTTGTGACATCATTTATTCTTCCTGGATTTTTAGCATAGTACATTTGCCAGTCAAATAACAATTATAATAACAATAATTATTAAAACCTATAAATCATTTGCACAAACTGTAACTAAGCAGTAAGCTGCTATTGTGAAGCACAGCGCCTGGAAAACCAAGCGTAGGCCTGGCGTTCCCGTGTGGGCCTATAATACTGTATACAAGAGCTCAGCCTAGATGGAAGCATTGCAAATGTCAACCACGAAGTCGCCGCTAACCTAGCCTATAATATAAATATTATTAAATTACACTGAACTAAAGGGTGATATGGTATGGAGATCGCAACTGCCGACTCCATATATAATATAATTACTTGATACATGTTAAACATACCTCAATAAATGATATAGTATATGATAATACATGAAAATCCAGTGGTAAAAAATAGTATGGACTGTCACAACGATCTCATGATGTTGTCTCCCACCGATAACCAGTTCGCCCGTGGCGGCATAGTAAATTATTACGCGCAGGCGTAACAACATGTCATGACAAGCACCTTCCTGACGGTCCTTATATTTCTCTCCCAAATACCTCCATGATGAGATACAGTTGGAGGGTTGAATTTCCAGACTATTTGTCTCTGTAACAAATAATTATGAATCTGCTGCTGATTCCATTTTCCTATTGCTTTACGTAATTCCCGTTCTCCTTTTACAAAATTGCCACCGTTGTCAGAGCGCATTTGCTTAGGCATTCCTCGTCTTGCCACGAACCGTCTCATAGCGTTGATAAAGGAGCTTGTATCGAGTGTGTTCGCTACCTCCAAATGAATAGCCCCCACCGATAAACAAGTGAATATTACCCCATATCGTTTGGTAAGTGATCTTCCACATTTTACTTCGAATGGCCCAAAGCAGTCCACTCCTACATACGTGAAGGGTGGTTCTGTCGGTTTTATTCGATCTTCTGGTAGGTCCGACATTTTCTGTGTCATTGGTGCTGCCTGATTTTTCTTGCATTTGATACAATTTCTTACTACGCTTTTCACCGTGACCCTGCCATTGACTGGCCAAAGACCATCTCTGATTAATGCCAGCACATATTCTGTGCCGGAATGGCCACTGATTTTGTGGTTATGCTCGGCAATCAACTTCACGACATGATGGTTTTTGGGCAAAATTATTTGCTTTCCCCAATTGAAGCATTGCGTAACCTACCACCGACTCTCAAAAGACCTTCTCTCAGAATTGGGTCCAACCGCAAGATACTGCTGTCCTTCTTAATCGATTTCTCTTTTTCAAGAAACTTGATTTCCTCAGGAAATTCCCTTCTCTGCAAGTATTTGAATATTGCCTTATCAGCAGCAATCAACTCCTTCACCCCAATAGGTTGAGGCTGACAATCAGTAAATTTTGACTTACTGATCTTGTCCACAGTTCTTCTTACAGCTTTACGAAGATTTTCCTTGTATCGGAGGATCCAAGCTGTGGTTTTACGCAGTTGATGCCATGAAGAAAAGCGACAGCAACGTTAACATTCTTTACTGATCGATTGTGTAGTTATGAGAAAACTTGGGCCATTTTTCTTCATCATTTTTTAAGAACTCTGGCCCCTGTAGCCAAATCTGGTTATCAACAAGCAATAAATGCTCCACTTCTCTCGATGCCAAGTCAGCCAGGTTGTGCTGCGAAGCAACATGCTGCCACTGATCTTCATGGGTTGTGTTAAGTATTGTTGAAACTCTATTAGCAACAAATGTGTGGTAACAGGCATCCTTGTTTCGCAAATATTTCAGGACACATGTACTATCGGTCCAGAAAACTGATCGATCGATTTGAACGCCCTTCAGTTCATCATGAATAATGGTATCTAACCTCGTCGACAATACTGCTGCAGTTAACTCCAACCGTGGAATTGTTAATGCCTTTGTTGGTGCTAGTCTAGCCTATAGAATTTGATTTTTCCGCGTAGGCCTACTGTAGGCCTAGCACGAAAATCGGCTTTTCATTTCGATTTAATTAAGAGGCTGCAAAATTGTGTTTCCTAGCTAGGGCCTAGGCCTAGCCTGTGTAATTAGGCCCCTTCTAATACCATTGATGAGTGATTACTTACAATTGATTCCATGTGGCGTCTCGCTGTATGTTTAGTAACGAAAGTCGTACCATTAGCGTAGTTGTCAACTTCTTTAGCTGTTACCCCCTTTATTGAATTATCTTTTTTGATCAGTTCAAGGTGTCGCCTACATGACTTACAATAAATACTTCTTACGATTTCGACTCCATGAATATTCTTCGCAGCATCGTATCCATAAATATGGGTCAAATTCCACTTAAAAAATGTTTGTAATTGCACTGAATTTGGCATGTTGGTGATTTTTTAGTTATAAAAATATCAACATGTCCGGCCGAATGCATGACATTCAGATTACCACATCATTATCATCGCTCACACGTGCGTGGACAGATGTACCGTCCCGTTTGTGCGCGTTACTGTAATTACTCTCGAGTTAAAGTCGAAAGTAAATACTGTAATGTCAATTACATATAACGTGTTGGATCTCAAAAGTACACTCCATGTTAACGCTCAAAAGTAAGAACAGGTTGTTGACCAATAATACAGTTTGACAGATGCAATCATGCAGAAAGGGCACGAAAGGGGTCAGTATAACAGTGACGCAGGCGAAGAATTTAGGTGCGCGATTTTCCACGCCCCTTCACCATAAACATCTCATACATCCTGTTAACCAATCAGGGCACACCTCTTGGGGTGGCCAAGTCTATTATATTAGAAGGTAACTGAGGGTGAGCCCATATCCGTTTATTTGATTTATCACCAAAGTTTACAAAATCATTGATTACATATGAGGGTGATAATGTGATCCTTTATTATTACATATACAGTATCAGTTATAATTCAGAGATTTTATATAAACCTAATGCAAGTACAGCACATTACTAATTACTTAAGTAATATCCACATTACACAATTTAGAAAATATTCTGTTAATCAGTCATATGAGTCAAATATCATTATTTACATAGCATAGATGAGGTAGAAGGTGTATAAACTCTGTAGTCAACATTATTGTTTGTTCTGTATGTCATTGGGCAAAATAAATCTATTTGTGTGATTGTTGGCCAGGTATGATTGGCAATTATAAAGAAAAATAATAAGATAGAAAGTATGAGAATTGTAATACTAAAAATCCAACAAAAGTTTATTTAAAAGGATCAAATATGTTATTACGTTTGAATATTAACAAGCACAAGACCTTTATTTCCACTGACTGTTAGTGTTGCATCAGATTTTACATTAGATAAGAAAATGAACCATTTTGTAATAAAGTTATGAAACTATAAAATAAACCAGTGAGAATGATGTACAGTATAGCTATTATGGTAGTAGGCCTAAAGTGTTTTACATCTGGGAATGATAATAAATATCACAACCTATTAATATTTATTATGCAGATATGTATTACACTATGCAAAAATGTTAATTTTATTTAAATCAATCTCATGTAACTGTATATACGGTACACAGAAAAGAAATGTAGCAGTGTATATTTTTGTTAAGTTTGCCATTATAACATCATCTTCATAACTACACTCATTACAATATTCATTTGCATAGCTGGGTGGGACAAATAAGGAATGATAACATGGTTTTGCCTTACTCTGTCATCTGAATGATGTTCCTTACTTTAAGCTATAGAATAATATCACTTGCTAAAATGCATTAGTCTAAATATTCATTTTAAAGTTAAGTCCATATAGAGAGCCAAATTTGAAATTGTTTTGGATCTATGTAGTGTCAGAACAAACAAGTCATGCCACTTCTGCTGAAGACTAATGCATGTATAATTGTAATAGAACTTTATATGATAAAGAGAATAAAATACACTTTTTGATAGAACCTTGGTGTTTGCGGATTTGTGTGTATAAATGTGTATACTGTAAATAAATTATTCATCTGACTGAAGATGGCAATTTATAGTGAAAGTGATTAATATCAACCAGAATTACATGACAGGAGACTGTGGGCTGTCAAACATGCACATCTGTATGCTGTCAACCTTTAGCCTCAATATCCAACAGGCAGCATTTAGCAGAATAGTCCATTATCTGTATTGTAATGCTGTATCTTGGAAACTGAATAAAATCAAATTTGATCAAAGTGCCATCCGACAACATTACATGTACCTTAATGGATGCATATGGACACAACATGTTCCTCCTTAACCCGCCTAACTCTCAGTGTGAGTGTTATCAAAGAGTATAAATAGAATAAAGAGAGCATAAACAAACGATATGCCATACACAGCCAATGTAGAACGCACGCTACCAATGGATTACCCAGTATTGCACAGCGCATGGTTTGTTTATTTGTGTTTCTGTTTTTCAAATGATATTTGCAGAGGGTAGTAGATTTCTTTTTTTCTTTATCATTATACCATTGAAGTGGGTGCACTCCATAATGTTGACGGCGACTTCCATCGCAACTAGGGGATTGACTTATTTACAAAAGGGTGTTCACCTCTTGTTCTATTTATACTCTTTTTGAGAAGCCGAACAAGAACCAGGAAGCCAAATGCTCCGTGTATATGTTATACAGTATTATGTATAATTTAATTCAATAATAGTCCATGTAGTAGCAGATAAGAAATTCATGTTAATAAAATCACACACAACCAACAAGGATATTGCAGTTATCTGAAGTGAAATTCTAATATGTCGTTGACATATGCCACAAACTCTGTTATGGTTGGAAATAACACTGGAACGAAATGAAGTGAAGCATTGCAATATTTATTTGCTACAAAGAGCTGCCATATATTATCGGTTTACACAAGAAACAATTACAAAAATTCATTTTATGAACAATTACAATAAGCTGATGTATAAGACAAAACTAAAGTCTATTAATCAATGTATGCAATCATTTCATTTTTGTATCATATGTATTTATATATTTCTGTGAGACACGTGAAACAACTACATCAGATTCTATTATATAATCATATATGAAATGTAACGGTAATAAATACTCAGAATAAATTATACTATCAATAGAATGTATCCTAACAAATATGTCAACGACTCCTATAGTTTTTGTCAATGCTTGACATAAAATTAACGAATACTACAGAAAGTCAAAATATTTGTTATAATTTTTACTTTATAAACAATAGAATTTATTGTGTTTCTGAGTATTCAATAATGTTACATTTTTTATATATATTCAGAACACACTTGGATGTCAATTCTACATTGAGCAATAGTGCTCAATGTAGAATGGGTACAGCAAAAGTTTCACAAGTCTCCGTAAATATATTTTATTACATCTACAGTACGTTACACATACATTTTATATAACATATATTGCATTAAATAGCACTCCTATGCAGAGTTTATCAGCAATTTTGAAGTACACGGATGTTATGTTTAGATTTCTTTTTCTGGCTCATGTTTGAACAATTTTCAATGCAAATTGTTACACAGGATTTGAAACCAGGCAATTTTTCAACATGAAGATCTTTTTAGTCTTACACCAGCCTAATAGATTTACATAACAACTTCTATGATGACTTTTTTCTCGTGTGTAACATATATTAACATTTAAAATACTTGCATAATGAATCAGAAAGACATAAAATAAATAAATTGGATGCAACAAACTGTTGTTTTTTTTGTCCTATTATTAGAACATTTTTTTTTTAAATTAAAATTTCAATTTTTGTAGCATTTCATATTACTGTATTTTAAAAACATAATGCCATGACGAGGCTGTCATTAATGTCAAATTTGTAATCAGCAAGTTCAAAACACTCCGAACCGGATTATATTTTTACTCCAAATTTCCACCTGCATCATGCTTTGCAGGCTAGAATGCATTTGGAACTGGCATTGAACTGCAGCTTATCTTGAATAGAGAAATATACTACAGTATATTGTTTATTTAAAATGCATTTACCAATGGCCATCAATACATTACAAATAGTTTGCCCTCCTCCTATTCAAGACCATGTTTGGGGTCTGCTTAAGTTGTGGTGGTCTTGGGTTTTTGTCTCCTGTTAAAAAGGTAAGCTTGTTAGTTGGTACATGAAAATGTGGTCTTGAATAAAAGATGTATGTTAACAAAAAGTTTATTGTTTCTGTTTATAGAAATAGACTGATATTTTAACAAATAATTCAAAATCTTGTAAAAACTAATTATACAGTACAGTATTAACATTAAAAAAAATAATCTTAGCAAAACTATTTGAGATATTTATAACTTACCAAATGTATAATCGTATTAATAAGATACATGACAGCAGGGGTTCCAACTTTTAATGGGAACAAATATAATCACATGCCAATTAAAGCTGCGAGTTATTCATTTACTTCAGTCCCATCTGTAGGTTTATGTAAACAACTAGAAATGGTACCCTCAGATTACCGATATTCAGTAATTTATGTCCAAAACAACTCATTAAATATACTGTATATTTAAACTATCCTCTCAATAAAAATTAAAATTCAGATCATAATGCACGATAAATTATTAGACTCTTCATTTTTTTGGTTTTTAATACTGAAATTATTCAGGTAGTCTGGATTTAAATTACTCATGGCAACATAATTGATCATTGACATTTCGACGTCTGACAGTAGTCTCTGTTTCCTCTGCATCTTTTAGCAGTTGTTCCTCAGAGCTGCTGTGAGGAGTAGCAGAGTCTACATCTTGGAGTAGCTCCTCTCCTACTCTGACAAAGCTATCACTACTGCCACTGCTATCACTTGGTGAACCTTCAGTGGATTTATTTTCAGTTACAGGAACATCGGAATTACCACCAGCTTGAAGAAGTGTCTCTACATTAGGCCGATTCCTAGCTCTTATGGATGCAGTTAAAGGACCTTCATTTTCTATGTTTTCATAAGACGATGCTGATGCACTCTGTTCTGATGTTTGTGAAGTATGTGGTTGTCCAGACACCCTACCCACTGGTGGAGTAACACCAGTGAGTGAGGAATCCAGGACAGTAGTGTATGCAGGCCTAGATCTTGCCAGAGCTGAAATGTTAAGTAATACAAGTATAATTATTTATAGAGTAGAGTGCAGTATTATACATACTTATCTAATCACTATGTGCATAGACCAATTTCTTTTGCACAAAGTGATATGGTTGCAGTAATATGGATTTAGTATAGGTTTAGCTTGAGGAATGGAGGGACCAGTCAACACATGGTCTTAAACTGACTATTGTCCAAATTTAATGTTTGAGAATTTATTCAATTGTATATGATACTCAGTTTATCTTTGAAGATTTTTTTTTTAATAATAAAGTATAAAATTCAATATTTTGGAACTGCCTATATTCAATTAAAAATAATTAAACTTTTTTATACTATATGAATACACAATGTTTAATAATGACAGGGATTTTTATTAGTAAATAAGCAAAAACCAGAGAAAAGTAGTGTTTTGTTGTCAAGCGATATGTTACGTATAATAAATAAATAATAATAATAAAATAAATAATAATATAATAAATTGTATATGATATTCAGTTTATATTTAAATTGCATTCTATTCAAAATATTGTTACATTAGGAGTAGGGGAAGGAAATAAATAATAAATCTGCCTGTTAACTCATTGCCTGATATGTATCCTCCCACAAATCATTAATTTGTTATACTAACTGGCCCATTAAGTCAAACCGCTGTACTCTCTTGGATACTAACCCAATCGTTCTTGCTCAACTGTTCTCTGCGCCTGCTGAACACGGGCATCATACCTGCTCTGGGCTGGGTTATTACCATGTCCTGAAGCCTGGATGAGGGATTGAGTGTTTTTTGATATTAACCCAATGCACCTATACCACGACAGTGCTGTGATGAAAGAGAGCAAAGTGAAGAAACCAACAATACCAAAGAATGCAGAGCTGATTGGCCAGAAGAACATGAAGTACCTAGGAGAAAATAATAGCATTTTCAAAAGTTGTACTGTATTAATAATGACATAACAAAACTAGAGGAACCCATAAAAATTATCAACAACATTAAATCAACAACAGCCAGTGGCAACACCACCTGGGTGACAGGGGGATTAAGCTCCCTGTTAGATAGGCCAGGCCTCCCTCCTCTGATACAAGTTGTCGAATAAGAAAAATAACAGGTGTTATCGTCTACACCTCCACCAAGACTTTACCCCACCAAAAATTATCGACCACTTTAGCCCATCACGCAAATCCTAATGCCAGCACTGACAAGGGTCTCTATTGGTTTAAAAAACATGACAACAGCAATATCTAGACAGAACAAGATGGAGAGGTATCACAGAAAGAAAAAGATTATGATTGTAACTGAAACGGATGGTAAGTTATGGCCAAAAACAACACTACTCCCTGAGCTTCATAATGAGACTTAATCACTTTTCAAAGTGGCAATCCCATACACACAAAATGCTCTACATGGACTAAGTTTTTTAAGTGAAGATGTGTTACCTGAGGCCGCTGAAGCGAGCATAAACTTCCAAGGATGCAGTGTACATTTCAATCCGACGAGCTTGTATCATCAAATTTGCTCCAACAATAGGGTGGTACTGTACACAAAATATTTAAATAAAAAATAATAATAATCATCATGTAATAACCAATTAGAAAACCACCAAAAATTGATATAATTTAACTGAACATCTGATGTTGAACAAACTTAGTCTTATTAACCTAGAGTATGTTGATACTTTAAGGTAACACTATTTTTCATAGACAAAACAGAAGTATATTGAAAACCTGAACATTTATTCTATTCTACACTATGTTGTCCAAACTTTTGTTAATTGTATAATTAAACAGGGTAGGTAGCTATTTGAAACAAGTATAAACACCTGCATTATTATTTAAAAAAATAAATGGTCAACTACAAATAATGAATGATTCACTTACCGCATTATCTATAAAGTTATCAAATAGCTCAACAGTTAAACCCTCTTTTTCATTTTTATAGCCAGTCATTAAGAATGGCGAAAGAAACAGCACCTCAATGTACTTCAGCAGTGGAGATCTGTACTTGATTAATGCCTGAGAAAAATTGACAAAACTATTAATGTATTGATTAATTTATTCATTATACCACTAATTTATTAAAATGAATAAATATCTTAATTCTTTATTCATTCCTTCATTCATTTATTGAATCGAAGCACAAGATTATCCATAAGATGAGAATGAACAAAATTATTAATAAAATCACTTTTATTAGGAATAATTACTGTATCACTAGCACAAATGCAAATAAAAGAACATTATCAACAAGTTTAAAGGCAATTACTTTAAAGTAGTACAATTCTTTTAAATAAAAATAGTTTATATAAGTTACAGATCCCATTCAGGAAATTGAAGTAAACCTTGAAAATAATCTTGGTAATCATGGTAATAGTGATTAACACATTAATGATAAAAATGCAATTCTTGGTAAATCAGGAATTACTATAGTCTATAACTCACAGGTCGGGCTGACTTTTCTACAATTTTGCCACCACTAGCAAACAACTCCAGCTTTATCATAAACATTCCTACAGGAAGCATAATACAGTATTGCATTACTTAAAGCAATAAATACAAAATAAGAATGAACAATTTAAGGTTTTTGTACGATATGATACAATATATTTTATTTGGCCCAAGAGGAAATTCATTTGTACATGTAAAGTAAAGTTCTTTCAACATAATCAAAGAAACCTAACCTAGCTATGCATCATGGGGTAGGGACTTTTAACTTTAATCCACCAAGGTCCTAATGACCCCTACCCTAATAACCGAACTATGAATTATTATTATTGTATTACATAAATACAAATTATCAAACCACAACACAGAGCAGTTTTTTAAGGGAAAATAAATATAAAACTACAGTACAAAATGTCAAAAACCAAAACATGATACAAGGGTTTTGTGCATACTCTATGATCATGAAGCTTTGCTGACTTAACCCAAGTTATATCAGGGTTCCGGAAATTGGAAGTCTCCGGCACTTCCCGAAAGCCAGCAAGAATCTCAAGGAAAATAACCTATCTTCCACAAATTCATAATACAGTAGACCCCTATTAAGGGGACACCCTCAGGCCAAAAAAGATGTGCCCCCTTAACTGGGATGTCCCCTAAATAGGGGTTGGTCATAGTTTTAGAGGTAGGGGTGTCCTAAAGGAGGGGTTCTACTGTATTGTATTTTCTTGTTTTTACTACTTTAACAGTGCCGATCACAATCACAATGCGCAGAAAAGTAGTTAGATGTGTGATGTTAGATGTTCATTGACTAGATCTCCCAAAAATGACTTCTTCCAACTTGGGACGCCTGGCATATCTCTGTTTAAATACTGACATACTTCAGTCTACAAAACCAACCAACCAACCCAGCTTAACAAAAAAATACAAACCAAGATTTTCATTGGTTGGAGATTGGGGGACATCCATCTGTAGAAAGATATTGTAACTCTGACCTCGCATTAGAAACTAAAAGAAAAAGAACATAATAATTATATTAAATATTTAATTACAAATGTAATTTGCTATCTCCAATAAAGTTTTAATTCATTCATTTTTGTTACTAATTTGTTACAAATTGTAAATTCAATGCAATCTGAAAATGGGGAGACAACAACCAACCAAAGTGAAATAGGCAGGTTACAGCTAGTATTAAATAAACTGAAACATCATTTAACATTGGTATAACAGACCTGCCAATCCCTTGGCCATGAAAATCTGGAAAGTTTTAAAAAAATCTTTAAAAAATCTGGAGATTTACCAACAAATCTGGAGGTTTCCAGAATTAACTAAAAGATGATGCAATTTACTAGAAAAGACCCATCAAGACAAATCATAGTGGATAAAATCAATGCTACAAAATTACTGCAAAACAACTTATTAAATTGCTGCTTGTCTATCGTGGCGAATACATTGAATAATAAACATCTCATCAATCATTTATGCATAAATCGGAGTATTTTTGCGGAGGGAACCTGCAAATTCAGTGAAATCAGGCGAAAATTACATTCAATCGGGAGAACTGGAGATTTGTTTAGATATCAGGTTACAGCCGACAGGATAGGGTGAGTTGGCAGGTCTGGTAAAAGGTTTAAATTTCAAATGTTTTAATTAATGTATTGTTTATAGAATTATAAAAAATATGCATCAAAAAGATGCACAGACACATGCATATCAATCAGTTCCAATTAATTTAATGCATTATTTGTTCACTTGCATTCATATTACCATAAATAAATAATTTACAGGTACTGTACAACTTAACTTCCCAATAATCTAAAGCGATCATGTGACCATGTGACCAATGAAACTTTTATGCGATCATGAGTCATAGGTTGCAGAAGGGAGCTCCAGCCTTCTGGAGCCGAATCGTTCCAGCAATGCAAATTCTTCAGCATATTTTAGGCCACAAAATTACATGCAGTGTGAAAAATGTCACTATCTTTACCTGTTGTGTGTAAGGTTTTGTCACAAATGTCAGGTTTGCATATGGAAAATAGCACTCCTCAGATCCATGATATCGCTCACATGGACTGAAAAAAAAAAAGTGGAATTAAAAATCTTAATCATAATGTTTTATAGAGTGAGATGGATACCAGGTTAAATACTTAGTAACTTGATTGTTGGCAGTATTTCTTTACCTAAAGTTAAAATATACAGGCCTTGAATGGATTGCAGTTGGCATGTATGCATAATAAAAACTCCCATAGAAAAATGTTGAGATCCAAAACAACAATGCTATTATGGACACAACAAATGTTATTTTCACAACCGTGTCACGAAGCCAAAAATACCACAGATACGTTTCATCTAACATCCATTGAGTAGTTAAATTCACAGACTGTTTCAAAGCATCAAGCATGTTTGGTAACAATTTCAATTACTGAATGAATCTGCAGTCCGTGCTTGCTGAATGTTGGTTATCCCAGCATAGAGCAAAGAAATCTTTGATTCTAGTATCTTTGATGTTTCCACAAACTTGTTTTTTTGTGCTTTGATGTGGGGTCAGAGTGCAAAGTGTGTAAGAAGGACACCCTCAAACTTCGGTTATCAAAAAACGACCAACCACAAATCACACACACTTCACAACCTTTGCAATCGAAACGACCCCGACAACGAAAGTAGCCAACCCAAAAATTGGACAAAGGACGTACTAAATGAAATTTAGTTTGTTATAATGATGCGAGGATAAATTCCTCGTAAACGTAGATTCTACAATAGCTTTTATTACAGAAAAATGTAGAGATTTTGACTGTTTTCTAAGTAAGAAGGATAAAGATGTCTAGGTAAGTACCGAGAATTGAACGAACTCGTTTCTTCTACCAGTACCAGCCTACACTACAGTACTTCCTACGCCTAGCTAGGCCTCGCTAGGCTATGCTTGCACCGTGACCATGCAGCATGGACAGCCTAACTGCGGTAACTAGGCTGGGCCTACTAAGTGCTGGCGTACTCGATAGTTGACAAGCCAGTCACATCCTACTAGAATAGAAGGTTGACAGTACTGTTGGTCTATGTACTGCACTGTCATTCGCCTATTATTTGTACATTTTTACTTTTTGGTACTTAAAAAAAAGCATTTTATTTAATAATATTTTTTACTTTACTAATTTAGCCTAGGCCTAGCCTAACTACAAATTTAATATTAGGCCTAGTCTAGGGGGTAGGCTAATAGGGGTAGCGGATTAAAACGGCAATAATCAAAATGGCGTTAACCAAAATGCCATTTTGGTTAAAATGCCAATGCAGATTAAACTGACAATAGGCTAGACCAAAACAGCAAAGGAACAAATATCAATGAAGCGCCGCCGGGCACAGGACCCTAATTTATAATTTTCCGAATCGTCTTGAAATTGGCTTGATTGTCTATAGGCAAATTGAATATTCGGCTCTTTTTCCCATTTTTTAATTTTTTTTTTTAATCCATGGTGAATTGTTTAGATGCCTTATTTTGTTTGTATTTTAAAGTGTTATTTATTGGAATGTTTACTGCTTTTATATTGTTTTCCCTTAATCCTTTTATTATTGAAGTACTGGACAGAAGTAGGCTTATGTTGTTATTATAAGTGGTTTTAGCCTCATTTTTTCGTCATTTTAATGTTTTTTTTATATATTTAATTTTTTACCGTATTTAATTGTTGTTCTTTTTTATGTATATAATTGGTTTTATGTAGGAATGGAAGTAAGTTTTACTTCTTAAAGAAAACTTTCAGGCCATCCATGCATCATCTTTTATTGTTGTAGTTGTGTATCCTGCCTTGTGCGAATATGAAAGTGTTGCCATTTTGGTTCATTGCGGTTTTACTTATTGCCTTGTTGCCGTTTTGGTCATTGCCATTTTTACTTGAAAATGTTTTGACTAGAAAATGGCCTAGGCCTAATTATCAAATTTTATCATGCAAGTACAGTAAACAGAATTTCGTCTATTAAAGACTTTTTACTTTGTTAAAAATTGGATGAAAATTGAATTTCTTTGTATTTTATGATGTGTTAATATTATTAAAACCTAATATTAACAAAAAATAAGATAAGTTTATCGTTTTTGTATTTCCAGTGGTTTTATTAAGCCTACAGTACTTTTAGTTGTTAACTAGTAGGTAGGCCGAAGCACACGCTTATTATTTTTATATTCCTTTGATGAATTGAGTTGACTAAAAACATACAATTAATATGTTTTCATTTGTACATTGTTACCAAAACAATTTTACACCCACCATGGTATATTACTGCATTATAGGCTTCTATCTAGATCGATGGTACTGTAGAGGCCAGTCTATAATGGCCTTCGCTGGTATACATCCCTCGTGCTAAAATGTAGGCTTGGAAATAAGTTAGCGCATACCATGTATCCTATACCACCTTCTACAGTACCTTTTTTTTTAGATTTCTTAAGCCTTTGCTGTTGTGTCCCTCGGTGTGTATCTTTCTTCACAATCTAAGAAGTACTGTACTGTACTAATTATATGTAACCTGGTGTGTCCGTCCACAGAGGGCGTGTCTATCATTAAATATTCACTGGTTCAACAATGTTTCTACTCACTTTTTGAAGTTCTGAACTTTTTGTTTTTATAGCCAAGAAACCTCAGCTACTAAGGTTTATGGAATAACATCTCCAATAAGCTTGGCAGGACCAAAACCAGAAGACTTAAAGCTCACCTCAGATTTGGTGGAATCCATGAAACCTCATGGAGTCTTCGAAGATGACACAGAGTTGGCACACAGGTAAGTAGCCTATTATTTACCGTGCATATTGTAAGTGTACAGTTGTACACTTACAATACAGTACCTTGATGTTTGTATCTTTATAATATTATTGGATCCTATATTTTGTGAAGTAGAAACAATTCTCCTCTGATCCTGTGAAAATGGGTGTTAGCAGCTTTGTGTGTGTGTGTCCACAAGCTAATTAACTGTAAACTGGGTACACATTTGTACAAGTTTAGGTAGTGCTGGGCATGCCATTAGCCAGCTTCCTAAAAATATTTGGCTTTTTTTTTTTTTTTTTGGCTCTTATTATTATTATTTTTTTTTTTTGCTTGTAACATGCATCCTTACCTCTTAAAGGCAAGCTGTGAGTTATGATCTAGAGGGCTTTGCCAGATGGAGACATACATTTTCTGAAATGTTTATTATCATCTTTAACTATCATCCATGCTGTAATTTACCAGAAAACGTTTATTTTTTTTTATCTATACATTATGTTTTTTAGGTTGTTTTTTTCATTGTTAATAAGTGCCTGAGCATGAGAGAGTATATACAAATTTTATGAATAAAGGAATTTAATAAATAAGTAACATAATACCAATAAAATATTAAAATATTAAATTGAACTACTTATCTCTACGTACTTTGCTCTGTGAGAGCTCCGGTTTTAATTATTGCTTTGTATCCTTATATTTACTAGGGTGGAGGTACTTCTGACGTTGGACACGATGGTTAAGCAATGGATTAAAGACATAAGTCTGAAGAAGAATATGCCCCCTAGTGTAGCAGAGCATGTTGGAGGCAAGATCTACACATTTGGATCTTACAGGCTTGGAGTGCATACTAAAGGTAAATTGTTATTTTTGTTTTGATATTTTATGGATGTTGTCTTATAAGCATCTAATAATACCAGCTTCAGAATCATAATACAGCATTGTCTTCTAGAGTATTTATTACTGTATTTCTGTAGTTCTACAGGTTGCCAGATAGTCGACAGGCTTCACTCTAAACACAGCCACCTTACAGCCAAATTTTTTACAATTTTGACCAAAATTCAGGCAAATTTTATTTGGATTAGCAGATAATTGATTTAAAACAACAAATGTTAAGTACCGTATGTGCAATGTTCAATCTGCTTTTAAACCACTATATACAGGTATTGTGCAATCTTGCTTGTAAGACTAAAATATGTACTTGTACACTAGTACAGTACTGGAGAATAAGCTTTTGCTTGTTGTTAGTAACTCTCAGGCAATTAACTGACTTTTCACAAATTTAGCCACATTCGATCAAATGTAATTATTCCAAGACTTTCACATTCTGCCAAGCAAATAATTTATTATATGGCCAGATTTAAGGAACAGCCTGGTACAGTAGTTCAAATAATTACCGTACAAATAAATTTAAGGAATAACTACCCCGTATATGTACAGATAGTTTAGTGTTAACAGTTTATTAATGCTGTTTAGTAGAAATAATGTAGCTATCTCGATGCTGTGGTTAAAAGATAGTTAGTCTGTTTGAATTAAGGAGTAATCATCAGTACCGTGGTCTGAGCATTGAGGTATTATTGAGAGGAGATCACTCAGCAACAGATCTCTTTGATGCGACAAACCAATATTTTCCCCGCTTTTGGATCGTGCACGGGCGCACTACCTCATTATTAAAATTTGGCAACGACATGCTTTCATACGCTTCAACACAGCAGTTGTGCAATAAACCGTTTGATTTAAAAATTAAATTCATTAAATATCTTTAAAATTAACAATGTTCCCCTGATTGGATTTTTTTCGCACTTTTTAGTATGTTATTTGTGTATTTTACGAACAAATTTCGCATAATATTTTTGTTACAATTACTTCTGTATTCATTATGATTTTGTCTAAAGATCGATTGGTTCGTCTATAAAGCTAAGTCAGCGTAAAACTGAAAATTGCTCTGACTCTGGATTGTATGTACAGTATGTCTTCATGATCACATTTTGGTGTGACCCAGTATATCTACTGTATCATTGATATTTTGTATTTTCCTCTTATGAAGATTTTTTTTGTAAAGAAAATTATACACTTAAAATGTTTAGTTACACATAATAAATTGCAACCTGCGTTTTCTTTGGCTTCACTTTCTTTGGCTTCACTTGCTTGAACAGGCCATTTAAACCCCTTTACTGCATACATACATACTTACTGCATATATTGTCTGGTGCCACCATTGGTGGTTGTTGTGGCACTTAGCTATCATCTCAATTGTGAAATGTAAGAGTAAATCCAGTTGGAGGAATGATGGGAATGTTAAGCTAAAGATAGAAACAGACAAAAAAAAAAAAAAAAAAAAAAAATGGTGTGCCCATGCCTATGATACAGTAAAAGGAATTGAGGAATTAAAAATTCAACAATCTCTTAATTGTACTGTTACTCAAGTGAATTGCCAACACAGAAAGTGTAGGTGAGTTAAAAGTAGCCACAAAAACATGTGTCAAGCTGTAGAGACTTTTTTTTTACAGGTTGTTGTGGTTTAAACTGTTGTGAATATAGTATAATTATATGATATGTTTTTTTCAGGAGGTGATATTGATGCCCTGTGTGTTTCACCACGTCATATAGATAGAGAAGATTTCTTCAATTCTTTCCTTGAAATCATCAAAAACCGACCAGAAGCTAAAGATATAAGGGTTTGTCCACATTTTTGTTTAATAATGGAATATAGTTCATTATACTACAGTAGTAGCCCAAGACTGAGCATGCATTTAAAGTCAACAAAAAAGTCTTAGGAAAAATTATTTTTATGGTATGTAAAATCTTATTTGATGTTGACAGTACAACTTGGATTTAGTGTGAAGCACCCAAAACATCGAATGGAGTTTTACATTAATGAGTAGCAAAACAGCAATCGTTTTACCCTATTAACTGCAATGTTATTTGCATGGATTCACAATATTTATGAATAGAATAACAACACTTGTTTTGGCCATTATTTGATCATGTTTTCATTTGGAAGTCACTTCAAATGAATACTTCACAGTGATAGGCCTACCCTTACCACACTGAGATACTATGAAAATTCAAACTCTCTAAATTACGAATTTTCTCAATTACAAACTGTTCGGACGAGGGGTACGTAATTGGGAGATGTTACTGTAATGCTTTTTAAACAATTATAACTTCAATATTTCTGGGAGTTTTATGCATTAATTCTTTAGTTTTTTTATTAGGTATTATCATTTAAACTATACAATCAGAAGACCTCACTGAAATGTAATTATTTATTTACTGCTTTAGTTTATGTTGTGTTTTTATAAATATTTCTATTGAGTCTAAAATATTATTTTCTTTTAGGCTGTTGAAGAAGCATTTGTGCCAGTAATCAAATTAATATTTGATGGAATAGAGGTACAGTATGAAACTGTGATTTTTTTTTATTTTGCTAAAATAATAATTATTATAATATCACATAATTTATGTGTTTGTTTACCTTTCCACCATTTTGTCTTTAGATGGATATCTTGTTCGCCAGGCTTGCTCTTCCAGTAATCCCAGATGATCTGGACTTAACTGATGATACTCTTCTCAAGAATCTTGATCAAAGATGTGTTCGAAGTCTCAACGGTAGGCTTCAACCCTTTTCCCTACCCCCGCCCAAAAAAAAAAAAAAAAAAGATTATATTACCCTCTGCCATGCTTTGAATTTAGATTTTGCCTCAGAGTATTAACTCTGGAAATATGGATATGTATGGATAATGCTGGTTTCTATAATTTGGCCTAGTTCAGCAACAGTCGTTTCAAAGAAGACTGAATTAATAGTATACCAATTCATGAACATTAAACTTGTTCTGATGTGAATCCCTAAAAGTAAATGTGTAATTTTTGACATTTTGTAGAAGTAAACTTTTCAAGACATTAAAAGGGTGTTTGAAGAAATGATCGAGAATACCTAATAAAATACAGACCTTTAATATTGAAAAGTAGAGAAATTGAGTATTAATACCACTTTTTCGCCTAGTTTCTTATTATTCAAAAATGTGTATCTTATTAACCCAATGTCTTAGGCTTAAAATATTCAATTTCTACAACATATTTTTTGCATTCTGAAGCCTAATTTTAAGTTATCAATGCAGGAACGAACGTGGTCAATGCCTAAATTACAGGTAGAAATGTAAATCTCTAAAAAAAAATCTCTTAAAAAATATTTTCATTGCATGAGCAACTTAAATGCAAACCATTTTTCTTTTTTGTTTTTTCTAGGTTCTCGTGTGACTGATGAAATTTTGAATTTGGTACCTAACAAGGAAAGTTTCAAAATAGCTCTAAGAGCCATCAAACTCTGGGCGAAACGTAAGTAGAGTAGTAATTTATTAAAATTTGGGTTATTTAATAGATCACTAATATTTTCAATTGTTATTATTATTTTTAATTTTTTTTATTGTTGTTTACATGTAATTCAGTTTTTAACTGCAGTGCTATTATATTTTTTTTCTAAATTGTTGAAACAAAATATACCATATAATAATATATAATAAATCATAGCGTTTAAAAACATTTATAGTATTAAATGAAATGATATTTTTGTTATTATTTTAACTTGTGTAAATTGTTTGTGTTTTTTGACAGGTCATGGTGTGTATTCAAATGCTCTTGGGTTTTTAGGAGGTGTATCATGGGCCATGTTGGTAGCCAGGACCTGCCAGCTGTACCCTAATGCAGCTGCAGCAACTATTGTACATAAATTCTTCCTTGTCTTCACAAAATGGTAAACAAACTATACATTGTTTTTAATGTTTGTTATTCATTGATTCAACATTTTCCTACAATACCATACAATGATGATTAACTGAAAATATGAAGTTTTCCTGAAATGACATAATAGCTATTTTGTAATTTTTTAGTCATTTAAAAAATGTTAATGTAGTTTAACTATTTTTTTTATTCCCTTACGCTATTGCAGCATTTGGTGCTATTTTGCATTTTGGTCTTGAGGTCAGGGTTCAAACCGTTCTGTTAATTTTGCTTATGTCCTTGGGCAAGACACTTTACTTCTGTTTGTCTCTCTCAACACATGAGGACAAAGCGTACTTGCTAAGGAGCTGGGAAGGTTGGCCTTTGTGCCTGTTGCCACTCCATGAATCCAATTATTAGGGGTAATAACGCAACATCAGAACATTAATATTAAACAACCATTGCCAACTTGGTTAACTTGGCTCAGTATGTGTAGTATTGAAATGTATTGCTGGCTAGCACATGTTGCCCTTTAAAGCCCCAAACCATTGCATATTGCATACTTGAAGCATGGGAAGAAAATTTTTGATAGATTTTATCTATGTCCAGTGTTATAGGTATGGTGGTTGGCACTGGATGGTGGTATCCACCACTGCAAAATTCCACCAGCATTTAGGCCAGCACAAAATTGAAAGAGAGAACATTTGAGAAATTAAGAAATCCAAAAAATGCTACTATATATGTTTAATTAATATTTTGTTAAAAGATAAAATAATTTCCCTTTATAAAAAAAAAAAAATTTAAAAAAAATTATTCACAATTTTGTATTGTTTTGTTTAGGAAATGGCCTCAACCAGTGTTTTTGAAACAACCCCTCCAGGAAAATGAACTCAACTTCCAAGTGTGGGATCCTAGGGTAAGTGCAGAAAATATGTACTTAAAACCCTTTCGTTTTCACAGCCCTAATGTTAAGTTAATGTTTAAATAAATAGAAATTAAAATAAGCCAATTCTTACTTTGAACTGCACGTGTCTGTATCAAGTCAATCGACATAAAGAAACATACACGCAAAATAGGTTTATGTCGATTGACATTGATTGACCATGGATGTTCAGACCTTGGATTGGCTTATTGAAAAAAAGGCAATTGGGCAGGTATTGTTCACCTTTTATCAAGGGCTTAGTCAGCGAGCCGTATGGCCGTCATTTGGACGGCCACTTTACCATGACGGCTTGGACGGCTTGGCCTACTCAGCTCGGCCTAGCCTAGTTGGGTCTATTCTACTCCATATTTTGGACAGCCTATTTCGTTTTTCTGGCTAAACCCCTGCCTCTTATTTACTTGATACAAGAGCTGTGGATAATCACCAAAAAGGACATTTGCCTGTGCCGAATACTAGGTATTATAACATTTACCATACTCAATTTAATGGGATATAAAATGTATTATTAGGAGGATACAAGGTAGGTGATTTGATGGATAAGTAAATAGGAAGATATGCTGTACATGCAATGAGTATGGTATGAAATTTACTCTTCATGAGATAATAATCAAAAATAAAAGATGCTTTACTTCCTTAAGGTCCTGATTTGAAGGACATTAAAATCAGCTCTATCTATCTGTAATCATTTATACCGTGCTATTTCCAACTATACCGTGCTATTTCCAACAGATTCATAGTGCCGAGTGTCAAATTCAATGTAAAAACAAAAGTACTAAACTAAACAAGTACTGTTCCTGAAACTAAACATAGTTGGCTGGGCTCACTCTAACATATTTTTTTGTTTAGCCAATTGGCTAAAGTCAACAATTTTTTTTTAACCAATTAAAGCTTTCTTTAGTCAAAATTTGACAAAAATTGTTAAATATCATTAGCCAAAACTTGCTGACAGGACATGGTGTCCAACATGTTTGACAGTGGAGTCCGAACCAAGGGGTCGAGGCAACACTACCCTAGGGGTCCTACAGTATTTTTCTCTCCCAAAAATGCCAATCCAAAGTAGTTTTTGCCCATGGCGATTTGGTGATCGGTTAGCGTGAGTCCAGCTTGGCCGTAGATTCCGAGGAGCTCATTTGTTCAGCTGGTAGTTTTCTTGCTGATTAGTGACAATAACCCTCCCCCCACCCACCCAGTGGCCGCTAAAACACCACTCACTAAGCTCATAAAGAGTGTTACATGTATAAAGCATCATTCTATCCTGTAAGTATCGAGTGTACCTACTGAAAGGAAAAAAATTCTTGTCTACTCTTTACAGTTGTTTTGTTTTCTTTAGTAATTGAACATTACAAGTTTGTAAATTTACATTTTCTTGGACTGTGAGTGCTCATTCTTTTGCATCACTTGTTTGTACTTTATCTGTGTATGATTTATGTAAACAATTATTTGATGCAATAAAGCGAATAAAGGAATTTGAGTGTTTTTTTGGGGTTTTTTTTTTGTCAACAGATCAATGTGACAGATCGTTTTCATTTGATGCCGATCATAACCCCAGCATACCCCCAACAGAACTCCACGTACAATGTGACCCAATCCACCAAGACAGTCATGGAACAAGAACTTAAGAAGAGTAAGTCTGAACTGTGTGTGCCATGTCATGTTTTAGAGATAGAAAGAATTGTTTTATTGATACACTTAAAGATGCATCTAATATGAATTTTTATAACACACCTAAATAAATCCCAGTCATTTGATTGGTTGATTTCATACCATGTTTTGTTTCATTTCATACAATCTTTTGTATTTTTTCTGACTTTTCTGGAAGGTTAAATCATGAAATAATGTCACATAACCTATAACTATAAGCCTACTTCTTGCTGTACTTGTCTTAGCGGTGTGCAATATATCAGAAATATTGTTTATACAGGGAGTTGTTATAATTTACTGTAAAGTATTTTAATAGCGTAGATGATACCTTAAAAACTTGCTCAAGTTTGCACAAAATCTATGCGGAATTTGGCCCTTATTTTCCGAAATGCCCAGATGGATTTCTAGCCTAGGCTATAGGCCTAGTCTAGGGCCAAAATTTTGCGCAGAGGATAGGCCCAGGCTAGGCCAGACTAGGCCGAACCGATTCAAGCTTTTATAGTGGGACACTTGCTTGGAAGATGATCAAATGGCAAGGATCTATTTAGGTGTGTTATAAAACAGATAATGAATGTTTTGTATTCGTGCAATGGAAAGAATATTTTCATGATTTGAAAGATAGACTGTTCCATCCAACTCGGCTTCGACTCTTTGAATGAAACAGTCAATCTTTCAACTCATGAAAATATTCTTTCCATTGCACGAATAAATATTCATTATTTGTATAATATTTCCTCTTTTAAGCTCTGTCCACACTATGAAATTGTATGTGACAACTGTGTGAAGTGCACATATATGGGCATGATGATGTCATATTACATCCATATATGGGCATGATGATGTCATATTACATCCATATATGGGCATGATGATGGCATATTACATCCATATATGGGCATGATGATGTCATATTTCATCCATATATGGGCATGATGATGTTATATTACATCCATATATGGGCATATCACATTTATTTGTAACCAAAATTTTCATAGTCTGGATAGATGAAAGTTGACATGGAATTGTTTTTATAGCTACTGTTTTTGAATCTGTAATCAGTATGGCATTTGTGCACACAGTACATATACTAATACCGTACTCGCGCGAATAAGCGCCACGTTTGAATAAGCGCCCCTCTCGAATTACCGCCCCTCCAAACGTGAAAATTTCCTTAAGCGCCCCGTTTGAATAAGCGCCCCCTTCTAATTTGAATAAGCGCCCCTCATAAGATTTTCTTTTTAGCAAGTCAATAATCCAATCAATACTGGGACTGTGGTTGTTGGTATGATTTGAGCTGTAGAGTGGAAACACATTCTTCTTCAGTCAATATCAAAATGAGGATATTTCTCTTGCAAATTCCCATCTAGTTTTCAAGAAAAAATACAATGATCCTGCCATCCTGCTAATCTCAATTGTCCGATGGCCAACAAGCTAACCACTAGCATCTGCTATTTTGCTGTTATGTAAATATTCACGATTATATTTTCTAACCACCATGCGTGATGTCCTTATATAATCTTTTTTCATTCAAAAAGTGTCTTTTGAATTTAAAAATTTTCCATAAGAACTCCTCGATTTTCATCTATTTCCATAAGCTCCCCCTCAATTTCCATTCTGTTTTCATAAGTGCCCCGTTTAAATAAGCGCCCCGTTTGAATAAGTGCCCTCAGAAAGTGCAAAAAATATTTTAAGAATTGTGGTATTATAATGTTATTGATAAGATTTTGTGTTCTGTGCTCTTATTATTTTCTTATTGATGTCATTCTGTCAATTTAAAAGCTGTAAATTGAAATGATTTTATCAACTCAATGTGTAATATTAATAATGTTATAAGGTTATTATTTTGTTTATAGATATTTTTAACATTTGTTCCATATAATGGTCATTTTGTACCTGAATAAATAGTGGAAGACTGTGTACAAGTTATAACTTAAAAAATAACTATAAAAAAAATAGCTACATGATTGATTACAGTTAATACTTTTTCTTTGTGGAAAGTTATATTTTTAGATAAATATGTTTGTGATAATTATTGCAATTCCATTATTCCAGGTTTGGAGGTAACAGAGGAAATCGTTAAAGGAAAGTTGCCCTGGGATAAATTGTTTGAGCCTACTAACTTTTTCCATCAGTACAAGTAAGTATTTTTATTTATTTCATTTTTCATTTTTGTTAATAAAATTAAGTGAAAAATGGTGTAGATGCTTGATTTAACACATCTGTGTAACTCTTCTCAGTATTAATACTGGTATTTGTTTTGTTTTGCAGACATTACATTGTATTGAGTGCAAGTGCAGGCTCAGAAAAAGATCATTTAAAATGGTAAGAAAATCAGCCATTTATTTGTTTATACTCCCCTCTAATAATCTTTTTTTTTGTTCTCAATGTAATAAACACTGGGAATATGGGCTGGGTCCCTTGCGGACCCACAGCAAGCGCAGTGCAGCGCCACTTCATTTAAACTAAACATACAAAGGATACACAGGTCCTTAAATTGCTTAACTCTCCTGAAAGGGTTATTCGAGGAGCTGAACGTTTATAAAAGACCCGAATTCAATACTCGGCTGCAGAACCAGGTCTCGAACCTTGGCCCTGACGTGCAAGAGGCAAGAACCATACCAATCAGCCAAACGCTCAGCCCAATTTTAGTGGGAATTCTACCAGAAATACGAAATTTGCTGGGTAGGAGGAAGGAGAGAGTGGTATATAACACAACCTCCCCATTTGCAGTTAAAATTCACATTTTAAACATTGAACTCATTACAACCTCTATATTTGCTAACACTTGTTATAGAGTAGTCAATTATAACCAAGGGATATGATACGATTGAAATCACTACAACAAGAAATATAATTGCTTTTTTTATTTTAGGGTTGGACTTGTTGAATCAAAAATTAGGATACTGATTGGTAATCTTGAGAGGAATCCTGTTATCAAACTAGCCCATGTTAATCCGAAGTCATACGCCCCACAAAACACGGAAGAGAAGTAAGGTTTTTTCTTATTTATTTTGTATATTTTGAGTATATATGAGTTGAAAAACCCTCAAAAGTCAAAAATTGAATAGTTTATTTAAGTGGATCAAATATGGATTCAACACTAAGCGCAAGCTCAGTGGTCTAGCGGTTAAGACACCAGGCTAATTATCTTGAGGTCGTGGGTTCAATACCCACCCAAATCACTTGCAAGGCCAATTTTAATTGAAAGACTGTATACATCTGTTAGTGTTTTAATTAAAATTTGCAGTCTTTCTAGATTTCACCACATAAGATATTCTTAAATTAAACTTGGAGCCCTGATCAGTATGTTCTCCACATGGACCATTTTGTTAATTTATCAAGCTACATCTAACATTGTTTAAAGTAATTTTGTATAAACAGTTGTGACCTTGCATTTTTTGCATCCATCCATCCATCTATTTAAATATTAGTAAACATACCCAATTAACCATACACCGTTCTGCTAAGCACAACCTCTTTGATATTGCTGCTTAGGTCCTACAAAACGACTGTAAAAACATACGCAAGCACTGCACGCAAGTGTTTTTGGGAAACGTGTGTTTGTGAGACATGCATATTCCTGGCCATGTTCTGATTGTCAGTAGTTAAGTTAACACTCCTGAAATGTCCATTGTGTCACTCTCATGTAGAGTATATCCAGAACTCCAGTCATTTCACATTCAATCCAGACATGTGTTTTGATTAAACCAGTGTAAATAAGTTCAAACAATGTAGTTTATGTTTTAAGGCTATTTTGAAACTGATGTATAATGTGTAATCATTTCCTAACTATTATTTTTTGTCTTTTTTTTCTTAGAACTGACCAGTTTGTGTCCATGTGGTTTATTGGGCTAGAATTTGCTCAGATTGACCCAAGCACTAATGTCAATCTAACGTTTGACATCCAGAATTTTGTAGATACAGTGCATCGACAAGCTCTCAACATTAAACTGTTTGAAGAGGGAATGAAAATTGAAGCAAAGCATGTTAGGAGGTGAATATCGTATTTCATTCAATTTTAATCACACAGTAACTCTTTGCAGAGTATATCAACATACAAGTCTTTTGGTACTTTCATTTGAAACTCAGATGCCTAAACATACTTAAGAAAAAAGTTTGCTCTTAAGATAAACAACTGATGATAAGTTTCCTATCACAATAACTCATGTAAAATGGGGCATGTTACGGCAAAATGGCTAAGTTGTAGCAAAAATCGAAATTCAAATTATTGGTATTTTCAGATACATAAGCAGGGGTCCCAAGTCTCTCGGAACTCGCGGGAGTCTCCCGGACAACCTTCCACACTCCTGCAAACAAGCAAAAATCTCCCAGAAATAACCCATCTCCCACAAATTCACTAATATTTGCATGTTTTAAATAGTTTATTATCAATCGTTTCATGGAAGTCAGCGCTGATGGGTATCGCTGTATGCAGTCATATATAAAATTAAATTTGTTAAAGTCATAACCACTGCAGATCAGTAGAGGATTCAAAGGGAGGTCCTAATTTTTTCCAAGTTATAAAAAAATGGGGAGAAAGAAAATTTATATGCTAAAATTTATGTCAGAGAGTGGCAAAGGTGGGGCTGACCCTCCCTTCCCCACCCCTATTTTGATTTCTTGAATCAGTGCCACTGTTAACTAGATCTCTCCCGGAAATTACTTCTTCCAACTTGGGACCCCTGCCTAAGTATGTGATCTTTAAAATGATGGGTCATTCATTGAAATTGGACATTTCAAGCCTAAATTATTGGAAAAGAAAAGTTTAGCACTCTTAGAGTCAAGATAAACATGATTTGTGCATACATTGTTTAATAGAATTAACTATCAACTTAACTTTAAATAAATGATTTGTTAACCACTTGCAGAACTAATACTTTGGGTCATGATTAATAAGACATTGAACGGTTGATTTCTAGTGAAAAAAAAAATTGGAATTTTTAGGAAATTTTTTGAGCTCCCATATTTTATAGATCATTTACTCAATACTGGCCTATGTGACAACTTAACCATATCGCCATGACATGCCTCAAATAATATAAAAATGTACATTTTTTAAAATACAAATATTTTGCTTTATAACTTTTAGTGTAATAATTGTAATTCTATTGTAATATAATTGTCGATACAATTTTATTGCATTGCAGAAAGCAATTAAGCCAGTATTTACCTCCAGAACTGGTGAAGAGCAAAAAGAAAATTTCCCATGGGAATGAAAACCTTAAACCATCATTTATACTGGAACAGACTGGAACAATCCAAGCTGTTCCCAAAATTCCAGAAGCAGCTAAGAAACCTGCTAACATGTCGGAGGAGGAGTTTTTGTATGGCAAAGAGCTTGAAGTGAATGCCGACTCAAATGCCTCTACGAGTGTTTCTACTCCTGAATTTGAAAATTCAGAAATAGGTGTTGTTTCAAGTAGTTCTTCTCTTGAAGCTGAGGTTGAAAGCAAGGATCCAAGCCTTGAAATTCCAAATCATGACCAAAATGAGGTAACTACAATTTATTTTTAGTGTATTCGAAAAAGGCATAATAATGATAAAGGTAGCATGACTTTCTGTTGAATATTGCTGAATAAAATCTTATTGTCTTGATGTGTAAAATGAAATTATGTGATTAATTACTTTTAAATGATTTTCACAGCTTTTTTATTTCAAATTTTTACCATTTCAACTGTTTTTAAGTGTATATATTCCGAGCAAAGAATTTCCTTTTAAAGGATGAAATAAAGCGAGCAAAGAGTCATATAAGTCAACCCATCATCTCTGACTGATACAGTGTCTGCTTTTGATAAAATATCAAACAAATAAATTTTGATACAGACGAGATTGATAATAAAGGAACAATTTATGAACGAGTTAAAGAACCAGTGTCTGCAAATTTCCCCAAAAATGACATTTTTTTGGAAAATATGCATACACATTACTTTAATTTTCATAAACCAGTCATTTTTTCGTCATAAATACATGTTTTACGATTAATGATAAAAAAAGGGAGAAATAATGCGCCTGCGAAGCGACTGTCTCAGCTATGCTGTGCTTCGACGATAGGCCTAGCTTAGATCGAATCTGCTGTGCTTCGACGATAGGCCTAGCTTAGATCGGATCCGCTGTGCTTCGACGATAGGCCAGGCTTAGATCAGATCCGTTTAAAAGCTACTGACATGTAAACAAACATAGTGCAGCTGGCTGGCCGGGTAATCGCTCCATACCTTCAGAGTATAATATCAAGTTCTGGACAATAATTTCAATGTTGTAAGTATTGATTATGCTCTTCTATAATTGTAAATACATTTATGTGGTATTTGTGGTATACTAGCCTCGATGATAACGAGTCTTTTTTTGATGCAAGTATATCCTGTGTGTGTGTGTGTGACAAAGGCATAGTAGGGCTAGGCCTCAGCTTACACTACTACAGTACGTACCTTTGCTGGGCGAGCTCGGCCAAGGTTGTTTAGGAATTTTTGTGTGGGTTGTGGCCTGCCAACACTCGTGCTTATAGATTTTACCAAGTTTAAAATGTACTGCTATTTTGGCAGATGGATGGACAAACATAAAAACAAAAAAAAACAAGAAAATAGTATACCAATCATGTAGGTAGGCCCATCTTCAGGTGTTGTGGATTTAGTAAACACATGTGTGTCTGTCTCTTATACACATCTAGATGTGTATAAGAGACAGATAGTATACCAATCATGTAGGTAGGCCCATCTTCAGGTGTTGTGGATTTAGTAAACACATGTGTGTATGCATGGGGTATAAACAAATTCTGTAAATACATGGCACTGTACATTATGCATATGCAATGTAGGCAAAGATTATTGATGTTGGAAATTCTTTTTACTGTCAATATCCCATCTTTAAACTAATTAACTATATTTACAATGTGTGTACTGTAATATATGCTTTATGGAGTAATAATTCAGAATAAGAGACAAGATTCAGTATATATTTTCAGTTCATATTTTATAATATTGTATAAACTTTTAATATGATAAACATACAGTTCAGTACATAGTAGTTACAAGAATATTGATACTTTTTAATTTCAGACAATGGCAGTCTACTGTACGTTTTTTGATGAGATGCAGCTGTCATTGTCCAGAACCATGAAGCAGGATTTTCGACAGCTTGCAGAATTGGAACCAGAAGAGCTGAATAATCAAACCGCCATCACAGCTACTGTCCATTTACTTATTAGAGGCACCAGTATCTGATTAGGGGGATAGATGGATTATTCCCTCATTTTGCGTTTAGAGGATTCGGGATGAATTTCCGTCTCCAACAGGTACATATTAAGGGTTTCATCTTAATGTATAATAAAGCTATATAGTGTAACATTGATATTATTTAATAATCAAGTATTGTGCGTGCACATATCGTGAAATCTACTTCTTCTAGTCATGTATCAGTTGTGCGCATTTGTACTTGCCATAGCTAACTTAAAGTGAAGTGCATATTATATAATATTGTTAATAACCAGTAGTAATAGTTTTACAGTGATTACGTCTTGACTGTTTTTACAACAGTTTTATAACAGTTTAGTTCAGGTTTTGTTCAGAGCTGGACACGATTGCCAGTTCGTCTGTTGCTACTGAATAAATCATCAACCAATCAGTTATATTTTGTTTACATTACTTTGTTGATGTCCTTTTGTATTATACATTCTTTGTTGACGGAGGTGCCCTAGTGTGTGTTGTATAGGCCTTGCCTACTTTACATTGACATTTCATCCTTGAACATTGCACTTCTGAATCTGGAGCAGCATTATCTACCGTATTTCTGATATCTGGACAAACCTGATGTTACACTATACAAATCAAGGCTAATGTAGCAGCTGGAAGCTGATTACATACAGTATTCAGCCTCATTGTTATTTTACCAGTCAGAACCATTTTTACATTCATCATTATAATCCACTGTTACAAGAGTACCTTTTTGTTTAGCAAATTATTTACCTCTTCTTTAGACAAGCAAAACTCCGGGACCGATATTGTAACACTATTTTTCAAAATCGGAATTTATTTCCCCATAAACATATGTAGCACATGCCGACTATACAGTATAAACAAAAACAAGTCATTTTAGGCCTTGTTTACAGTCATTGTTCTGAAAATCTGGACTCAAAATTACCAAATCCTCCATAGGTGGTGGGTGTACCTTTGCAATGGTTTGTTGAATTCATCAGAGATCATTTGCTTTCATTTCATTTTTCCTGTAGATGATATTGCTATCAATAATAATCATAACCTTTATTTCTCTAATCAACATTTGGCTACTAACACCTTCTCTGCAGACCAGTTATCCAAGGTTTTGTTGAAGCGCTTGTACTACCTGATGAAGAAAAACAATTCATATTCATGACTTATTGCATGTAATAAAGAACTTTGGTAAACTAATGTTTAATTTATCCACCATTATATTTTGTATATCTTTTGTCAATTAGGTGGGAGGTATTGATCTGGAAAAAAAAAAACATAGAACTATAAATTTCTGTTGATATTTGATTAACAAGGGAAAATTATACGGGGTAGTACTCGACCATAAATCAATGATGCTTACATTGGGTTGTCCTCTGCATTACATTGCTGGGCTCTTCCTTAGTACATCTGCAAGTCCAAGGCTGCAAGACGATTTTGTGCTTGGAAAGGTGTATAGCTAATAAAAACAAATGATCAATCCAATTTATTCTAAATAATGGTTTGTAAATGAATGAAAAGATATCAGTGAAATATGCACAGTGAGATTTCACTGTTCCCTGATTATCTGATCTACTGTATGCACTGTTGATCAATAGTTACATTTCATAAAATTTTCATACAATTTTTTGTTTTACCACAGATTGTTGTGGAACATAACATGAAATAATTCTGATACAGTATTACACTCGCTGAAAACTTTGTCATTTACATCATAAACATTATCACAATATGGTAGCACTCAAAAATACCAGTATATCTGAAAAAGTTGTATGCATTACAGTTAAATAGGTGTTACTAGATACAGCATCAATATTTTTCTTCTAAGCCTACACTAAACTTTTAATTTGTTGTATATATACAGAACAAGTCATCTATGAATTATGTTTAGATTTCTTTTATACCTGAAATTTATGTATCTGGGAATGTTCTTGAAGAAATTAGAACTGAGTAATATCCGGTCACATGCTTTTTGCTGCTCGTAAACGGCTGGTAAAGGCCTGTCTGGATTTGCATCTTCGTTGTCTATGATTAATCTTGCTTTCATCAGAGCCACGCTGTCTTACTATATATTAAAAGGCAAAATACTGAAAAACAATAATGCTGTGAGAAGCAATGGCTGGATCTCAGTAGAGATACATGTTTGATAAGCAACAGCTAAACATGCAATTGCAACTAAACACCAGAAATAAAAATGTACACACAGTTTTACTTGACGGTCACATTTTATATTATGACAGCAATTAAGCAAAACATATGTAATTACGTTAAAATAAGGCCTGCTTTGATATAGGCTAAGTCCTATCCACCGTGCAGAAATTAGACTAGGGGGTTTGCCTTGGCCTAGAGATCTGTATGCACATATTTTAGAAAATGAAAAAGGGTCGATTTCCATACAAGTGTTTTAGTCCTTTTTCGAATCTTATCCTAGTCTTGTTAATGCTTAACCTACGGAAGGTTAGGCCTAAGCTTATAATGTATGACATAGATATGCGCTTGGTTCGCTTATCAATCATCCCAGCTAAGTCCCTTTTTATATAGGCCTAGGGGCTATCCCGCCCTACTGACTAAGCTAGGCCAGAATGAGAAGACCTACCAGAAATCCATAACTATCAGCCAGCATGGATTCGCCGCCTTTTCTTTCTTTCTGGTGGTAGTGGTATGCCTTCGGATACCATCAGTTATCTCGTCGTTGACTTTTTCTTCTTTTCCTAACAGAATCTGTAAAGAGTCATTCGAGGACGACCTCGCTTCAAGCTAGCTTTCGCTTTGCTACATCTTGCAACCGATACGGCTAGGCATAGGCCTATATCCCATGTATTTAAAACGTTGCATGTAAAGCATGGGGGATTTCCGGATTTCCTCATACAAATAGAGGCACATAACCAGAATTCAACAGAAATTATCAATCCGCGGTGATGCATGATGGGATTTATAGCGGGATTTGTCCCTTTTTACCTGTTTATAGGCTAATACACTGTATTGCAGTACCAAGTATATATTTTGTGTATAGTAAATTACCCAACAATGGTAGAATATGAAAAATTAACTCATTGAAAATTTGCAGACACTGGGTCTTTAAGATCGTCTGCTTATAGAATTTTACTTTTAATATGAAATGTAGACCCACTAAATGAAACTCTTTCAATAATTAAAGGCTCTTACTTTTTTTTCCAGAAAAATGGAACAGAAGTGTCCACATCAAATGTTAATGTAGACGACCAACCAATGGCCAGTAACAAATCTGTAAGTAACCGCTATCTGCAACATTTTTTTTTTTATAATTGCAGCATATTCGGAGAGGCTGTCTGGCAAGATCTTAGACATGTTCTTTAGAAGTCACAATAAGTGGGTTGCATATTAATGTTAATATATGATCGATTACTTACATTTGTGTCAATTGTCATTTCGATTTTTTTTTTTTACTTGGCCTTAAAAATAAATCATCTGTGGATGTGGTTTGGCACAGTGGGAAGGGTTTGGTTTCCCAACCTTGAGGTCGGGGTTTTAATCTACTCGCTGTGCATTCCAATTGTGTCCTTGGGCAAGGCACTGTATCTGCATTGCTTCTCTCCACCCAGGAGTATAAATGGGTAGCTGGTAGGGTTTAATGCCAAAATGCAAAATTATGGAATATTCCATGTTCCATAGGCGTTTAATCTAATGAGCGGGGGTAATAATGCGAAGCGCTTAAGCACTATATAAGTCTAACTTATTATTATTATATTATGTAGCAACACAACTTGTGTAATTGCTAGTTTTAATCATAATTCCAATCTCAATGTTTATTGATTATATATGTTGGTCAAATTTTATCAGTTTTTTTGGTGTAATCGTACAGACGATGCTAACTGGTAGTTAGCGAAACTGTTTACACCAAGAAAAGTAAGCATACTGTTTTTACTTTAAGGGAATTATACAAAAGTCCATATCTGATTTTGATGTGATTTCTTTGTTTTGCATTGTATGTAAAACATGTACAAAATTTTGGCATCAGAATATATATAAACGGTATTAAATGCAGATGGACAAATACAAATACTAATAGTATTAGTTGGAATACTATTTATATTATATTTGTAAAGTAAGTGATTGGAACAAGTAGGGTTAACTCATGAATAATGTTTTATATTTACAGTACGATGGTAATTGAGAAAGACCGTTTCACCAAAAAAACTTTGAACATTGCATGGGTGTGACTTTGATTTTGATGAGGTTTGCATTTTATGACACTATTACCAGTGAGGTTTTGTTAATACAGGTTAAAACCTTTAGTATTTGTTTCACTTTTGTAGAATGTATCCAAACGACCCCCATCTGATTCACCTGATTACCTGAGTACATCACCGGCCAAAAAAAGCAAAATAGAGGTAAAGTAAATGTTTGAAACTGGGTAAGTATTTCTAGAATAATTTTGAGCTTCAAATACGTGTTAATCCTGATTAATATTTTACATTTACAGTATGGTTGTAATTCAGAATGAGAATTTACGGTTACTATAGTAGAACAGAAATCTTGAACCTTAATAGGTCTTGTTTTGTTTTTGTTTAGGGCTACATTTTATGAATAAGTACTCCTGTGTTTCGGTTTCAGTTAATATACTGTATACGCTCAGAAACAGGCTAAACTCTTTATTATTTGATTTACTTTTTGTAGGAAGCATCAAAGCGACCCACATCTGATTCATCACTTGATTCACTGAGTACATCTCCTGCCAAAAAAAGCAAAATAGAGGTTATTGTTTTTTTTTTGTTTTCTTTGATGAGGTCTACATTTTATGACTAGTAGTGGGTATAATTGTGGGTTTGTGTACCCTCACCTATAATACAGGCTGAAACCTTGGATATTTGATTTTTTTTTTTCCAGCTACCAAAGCGGCCTCCATCTGATTCACTGACTACATCACCTGCTAAAGTGAGCAAACTAGAGGATGATACTGCAGTATCAAGTACACTTAAACCAGGAAACTCACAGGAAAGTACCAGTGATGCATCAAAATTGCAGGTAGGTTGTGTGACAACATCAAAGTTACAAATTTTGAGCAGAGGCAATTCAAATCGGTAAATATCATGGTAGTATATACGGAAGGTCAACAAGGTTACTTAGGTCTCATGATGTGGAAGAAAAACAAGGAGAAAAATCCATAGAAAACAACAAACTATATAGATACTGAGATACAAAGTTTTTTCATTTCATTTCATTTATTTGTCTCAAACAATTAGAATGTACATAAACAGAAACGGCAAAGAACAATCATAAAAGTACAAAAAACAGAGACAGGACACTCCAAAAGTAAAATCAATCACTGTCGATTGGAGGCCTTTTACAAGGAAAACACAATACATACAATATAAAATTCTTCAGAAAGATAAAAAATCGAAAGATAAATATTGAAATATAGAAGAATGAGTAAAAATCAATAAATGAGCAAATTTAATTTAAAAGATATTTGAGATATAAAAATATTCAGATAAGCATTAAAATTTATCTTAAAATATTTAATGTAAAAATGTCAAACAAATCATTTAAAATTGCATTGCACTTATAATATATAAAACAAGATTAATTATAATTATTAAAAAGAATGAGGTTAAAAATTTAAAATTTAAAAGTGCCAATAAGGAGAACAAAAAACAAAACAGAAATGAAGACAAGAACTACACCACTTACCAACAAGCCTAACACCTACCAGAATTTATTCAAAATGATGTAATATGGTATAGCAAACATTATTATTGCATGTCAACCAGTTTATGTATGTTTAAAAGTGTTGCAATTTTATGTCTTGCCTTTATCTGCAGAATGGATTAGAGGATCTTGCCACAGATGTCCAAACCACCTCTGAAGCTGAGAGGGTGACAGTACCAGCCCAACCATCAGATGCTGCCAACAATGGTTGTAAGTCCCCAGAACAAGTGGTAAGGGGAGGAAGTTAAATACTCTTTTTTCTTATATATTTTATCAATATTTTCTACCTTTTTAAAATCTATAAATGGCAGACAATATTATGACAGACAATATAAGAATGGATTTTAAAGCTAATGACATACTTGAATCCAAATAGTTATTAAGCTCATTATGGACAGTATATCTTTAATCTAAAGGCCTACAATGATTTATTATATATACATTTTAAAGTAAAGTTGAATAATAATATCTTTGTGCCACTTCTAATAATAATTTAGTTTATATTAATGCTAATTTGTTATTTCAAATCCAGCCAAAAGAAAAATATATTCATTATACTGTACAATAATATATAACTATTGTTGCCTTCCAGTCTACCTCTCATCCTTCTAGTCCTGATAGACCAAAAGTTGATATTTCGAAGGTAAGATTGTATGCATATTATCATGTTGAGTACAACTGTAGCTTGGTAGTTGCTAGTTTTTCAATTCCGTGGGCTGGGATTTATCAATTTCAGCTTAGAAAACTGCTTTAATTCAACAAAGGTACAGTGGGCCTAAAACAAACTACTTAAGCTCATTTATCAAACCATCTTAAGCCATGTCTTGGACAATTTCAAATGTAATCATGAATAAAAACAATTTTTTTGGTTAACCATTTTTTTTTTTACTTGCATAAAGGAATTTACTTCTACATGAGCAAAAGCTGTCATGATTTACACACACGCACTGAGAAACCAACATATATTTACTTTTATATACCCCATACATAGAGCCCAGGCATCTGATTGGTTAAAAAGTGGGTAATAACTTCAACCATCACGTAGGTTGAATGATAGTTCATAAATTCCCTAAGAAAAAAAATACACAGTGAATGATAGTACTTTTTTTTCCTTATCGCGAAGTAATCTTGAGGCCCCACATATAAGGTAATTTATGACATGCCAGACGGTAAAGGGGACTGCAACTTCAACTGCAAGAGATTGGCCCTTTCTCCACCTAGGCCTAGGAAGTAGGCCCAGGCCTACTTGTTTGGTAGTCTTTTCATTACTTTTTCTTAGGCCTTGTAGAATCTATGTATCGGGTAGATAAAACAAATATTCACTGCTCGAGATTTGGGAAATATATAAATTTATTTCCCCTGACATGATGTAAAGATGGTTGCCGCTTCCCGATTTGTATATTATTACTGAAAAAAAAGTCAAACTGGGCACACAGTCCATCTGCCATTAGTTGGCTAGTGCGATTCCATTGAGTCTGCATAGCAATGACTACCTACTCAAATTGTCACAATCGGCAGACAGCGTCGCTTTGTCAAGGGCTCTCACAGAGGATTTATGCTCATGTTCGGATAACACAGTCTGTGCCCAGCTTAGGAATACGTCATCGCAGTTATATAATTATCTTACTAGCGAGAAAACATTTCTTTGATCTTTAGTGCATGAAAGAAACATTGATAAAACAATAGAAAATATATGACACTATTTGTCAAAATTTTAGTCCTAATTTTTCTCCACAATGTCTAGTGAAGGTCTATGACAGTTCATTTAGCTTTTCAGTGCAGAGTTTTTTGGCTTATCATGCTCGCAGGTGTCCAGACTGGAATGAGATAAATCTAATCTAACTAAAATTACAAATTTAAGCTGATTTGTTTCCCTAAGCCAATTTGATAAATCCGGCCCATGATCCTAGGTTAAAAGACCAAGAATTGAACAATAAATAAACTAATTTACTTTTTCACACATTGCTGCAAAGTTTACAGAAAATTCATTTAAAGTTCATTCCCTTTTCTTAGTAGGAAGTCACAGAATTGCATATCACCCAATTCAACACACAAGTTTAGAAATAACTTGTTCTAAGGTTATTTTGTTAATGCCTACATAAATCCACATTTATGAAATAAATTTCTATCAGTATAATTTTTGTTTCTTTATTGACTGAACATTGCAGTAATTTTCAAATTGATTTATTATTTATGTTATGTTTTATATATTATGTTTGCCTATATTGAGAAATATAGTGAAATATAACTTATATATAACTGGATTATTTCCACATCTGCTGTCTTGTTTCATTGTTTTTACAGAGGGCACAAAGCAGAGAACTAAGTGATATTATGTCCCCGGTACCTCAATCAATTCCTGTCGTTAAAAACTCTATAAGACTCAACCTCTCCAAATGAAAATGCTAACAAAATTCAAGTCATGTTTCTTGTAAGTAGAAACATGGAAGTGAGCTGTTTTTAATCAGTGATTAACAATAAGGGTTATAAATTTGTAATATTTATTGTACCAGGTGGGAGATCACTTTGGTTTTTGTGGTGGGTTGAGGGCGCACTGACATGGTAGCGCTAAAAAGGAGGTTAAATCGTCATTTAATTTAAAGAGGAACCATTAAATTGACAGATGACAAAATTATTGGTGAATATCTTTTGATGTAAGCTAATACACCATGCGAAGTGCTGTCATATTTTTTAAAGACAAAGATGTTTACTTTGTAAAGCTCTGTCCAGACTATCAACTTTAATTTGACAAAAAACATGTGACATGCCTAAATATGGTCATGATGACATCATATCTTGACCATATATAGTAACATCATGACTATATATAAAACATTTTTTGTTTAAAGAAAATTTGGACAGAGTTTTTCTCGGATGCGAATTTAATTCCACATGTTATGTATCATATTAGCATAGGAGTTTTGCTATATCTAAATAAAGATACTAAATTCGTTTTGGTTCTTGCTTCATGTTGTTTATGTGTTTATGCATTTTCTTTTTGAAACTGGAAGGAAGTGAATAATAAAATCTGATGTTGTTTGTCCTAAGCAGATGCTTGATTGATTTTAAAACAAGTAAAAACATCCAGATATGTAAAATGAATAAATGATTTTAACTCAAACATGTTCTACAAACAATAACACCATGTGTGCTTCAGTCTGTGTCCAGGCAATTCTGTATCAACTCATGGAATTTTGTCTGAATTTTAAATATTTCTGAAACAAACATTGATATTATCATCATTTTCAATTCAAAAATAGAAAATTATATATGTTGGCTTTAAGTTCAATTAAAAATGATTTTTATATAATATATGTATACGATTCAACTGTACAGTTACATGGTATTAATGGGAATTTGTAAAAAAAAAAAAAAAAAAAAACTGAAACTATAGTATGGCACTTAGTACTAGTCCATAGTTCAAACCAACAATATTAATATCAATTATTGTATATTAATCTAAAAGAAATTGCTGCGAGAAAATTTTTAGTCTAGATTTTGAATAGTTTGTCTTGTGTGATTGCAATCAAAAACAAACATTTAAATATTTTAATGTTTTCTGTACAATAAATTTAAATCTCACCTAGATGCATTTATTCTTTGCGAGATCAGAAACATTACATGTACATTTGTGGGAGCGTCTGGCGCAGTGATTGTGACTCAGACTCAAAATGTTGACATAGGGTTTTCAAACCCACGCTGTGCATTTCGCTTGTGTTCTTAGGCAAGGCACTTTATGCTGGGAAGGTAAAGAGACTCATTTATGATGGAAGAGTGGTGAACCCCTCTGCGGTCTGGCATAAATGCCAAGAAGAATGAGATTGGCACTCCGACTTTTGAACTTGGAGCTCTTTTGGTAACTTTACTTTCATTTACATCTGAAAGCAGTTATTCTTCCCCATTGTAAAAAGTTACACTTTAGATACTACAGTATTTGCACTTTCCCAAAAAGTAGTTCTTATTCTTGAATTTAATGACATTTCTATGAAAAAGGTATGTCATTGGAAAATCGTATGGCCTGCCAAATTCAAATACTGTAATTTAACTGTGATGTTTGTTTATGAATATAGGTAAGTGATTATGCCCTTGCATTCACCACCATGTTCAAAGGATATAAACAAACAGAAAACAGTACAGTATGTCCAAAGACTGATGCTGGAACTTGCATTGTGCTTTGTAATAATAATGCAGTGGATCTTAACCATTAAAATGATTATTCATTTACACAGCATTTTCTTAATTTAGTGATGGTGCACTCAAACATTAAGGATAGACACATTTGAGTTACAGCTGTAATAGCTTTGTAATAATAATACTACATTTATAGCGTGCCTTGTGTATCCCACATCCCTTAGCTACTTTACATTGTCCTACCTGTATTGAATACAATTATCCCCGTTGGACGCAGTCCCACATTTTTTAGTTACTGGCTCTTGTGGGTGTTTGGGATTACAAAATTTAGATAATTATTTAAAGATCACAAGTTAGTATTGATATTATTTGTATTATGTACGTAGTAAAAAAGTAGTGTTAGTAAACCGATACCTCAGTAGTTTGTTGTTAGCATTACACTGAAGCATGAAAGCCTGTGTTACCATGTATTTACGTTATGAATGCTTTGAAAGAGAATAAAGTTTCTTATCAAATTTGTTGGTGTTATGTCTACAATTTTTTTAGTCGGCACTGAATAAATGATACAGGCCTTTGTCCAATAAAAGACCACCTATAATTAAAGACTGAGAGATAGAGCAGCTTAGCTCAGTCGGCTAATCTATTTGTAGCCACTGTGTGTGCGCTGAACCGTGGAGATCTCTGGGTCCCGGTTCATTTCCCATTACTGCCTTTCCTCGTGTTTCAACTACAAGTTACAATAGTGCATCGCCTTTCAGATGAGACGTTTGATGAGACGTTCAAATGAGCCATTGGTGCCGTGTGCATTTATGGCCCATATGCACACTAAAGACCGCAGTACACTGTTAAAATAATAGTAGGGAAATGTGTCCCGGTGTACCTCCCAATCAGCACCAGAAGGACCCCACTGGAAATAAGTCTTCTAGACATTCGTGGGCTATCCTTGGTGAATACACCGAATATATCCAATCCGACCACCTTTCTGGAACCTCAAATGAACGCATATCTTTCTTTAATATTATTTTTTCTAAAGACCAAAGCTGCTAAACTAAAGACCATGAAAAGTGATCTTTAATTGGAAGGAGACCTGTACAATAAATATAAATGTTTTCAGTCATGTAAGTTTGTGTGTATGTGTGTGTTCCAAATATCTCAAAAACGGCTGCACAGATCTAAATGAAAGTTACAGGAAGTGTTAGGTATGATCCAATGAAGAAATGATCTAAATGAAACTTTCCATAATAGAATAGTTTGTCATGTTTCAATGAAGAAATGTTTAAACTTGGGTGACGATCTATTCTTATTACTATTTGCATAATATTTTCATTTTAACAACAATATTTGGCACGTATTTTGTGTCAACTATAAAACGGTCCAGTGTGTTCAACCAGAATGAGTAAGGAATTGGCGGGTATACCGTCCTAATACGATAAAAAGCGTTTCCAGTTGGGTGGGGGCAAATGTAATGGTGGTTTGGAAAAGTGAGTGGCTTGTCACATGTTTTAGTGTGAGTATTGGAAAATAAAATGTTTCAATACTATATGCAGCTTGGATTGTGTGTTCGAAACGTAGGTCTAACATGTGTAGTGCAAAGTAGGCCTACTAATGGAATTTGTTCAGTAGCATTTTCATGGGTCACTTGTAAGTTATGCGCCTTTGTTTAATTCATTTTGTTTTCAAGAAATCTGTCGGTGAGTTTAGATGTGTATCCACGTGCATTAAAGAATTCTTTCATCTCCATTGCTTTAGATCGTTCAAGAAATGAGTCGTTTACTTAATATATTTTTATTACATTTCGCATTTTTATGACTATAGTATAATTAAATTGGTTTAGGCTTATTTGATTCAATATGTAGGCCTATTGTTTTATTATTATAACATTACTATAGTACAATATTTGTTACCGGTACTGTTATTTCTTTACGATTACTTCGCCTGCCAAATTGCCTTAGGTTTAATTTATGACCACTGTATTGCCTTTATTTTGGTTCATATTTACTACAGTATTTTCATTTATATTTATTTTCATCTATGACGTTGCTATAGACATCATCTATTTTATTTAGTTATAGGAGAGTTTTTAGAGGTTCTCTTCCTATACGGTTAGGCCTACATTGTGTCTTTGCGGCTTTTACTGTATCACTTTGACGTTCCCGTCCTTTGTGCTGCATTGTTTTCTGCTTTGCTTTGTTCCCTCTGGGGTGTGTCTATTATCATAGTGCTTAAGGCACTGATTTGTGTTGTCTTTTGTTTTTATTTTATCCTACTGTGTTTGGTTTATTGCTGCGAAGCAGCCAATTTATATTCTTGACAGCAATTTGACCTCTGAAAGGTCATTGTTTGTCAAAAAACAGGCGCCTAAGACGACTGAAAAGCGGAGTTTCCTTCTTTCGTTCTGCCGGGTAAAATCAATTACTTTAGGCGACGTTTGTAGACTAACCTACTCGTACCAACGTCCGCATGTCGCGCTAGCCAGGCCTAGAGTAGCTAGGATGGTAGGCCTAGCCTTGAAGGGACGAAGGTCCCAATGAAAAACAACGTCGCTCCTTGATAATAGCTAACATATTGTCTATTTAACATCACAATAATTCATTATTAGACCTATAGTTGTTTTTTTAATTGTACTCCACAAATCTCAGCCGATACCTCGCATAACTCGTTAACGTCTCGTATCTATTGTCGTGACGTCATGGCTCGCTGGCTCACACTAATTTAACCTCCTTGCTCACACACTTGTGATGTCTCGCACTTGTGATCAAATAACACGCTGGCTCGCACTTTGGCAACACTCTTTGGCAGTCAACTCGCCCCTAGAAAACCCGCTTTTGGAAACTTGCCCCATAAAAAAATGTACACTTCCTAGACCATGCAGTCTTCAAAATAAAAATTGTAACCTTTGGTAATTAACTACATTTTCCACATACATAGAAATTTTTAAAACTTTATTTAAAAAAAACCTAAACCATAATTCACCACTATAGACACATTTTTGACAAAAATGAAAAATTACGACTTTGTTACGCAATGAGAAGTGTTCTAATATAGACAATGGGTCGTGTCTCATATTATTTGTTATATTTTTATTATTCATTATTTTCACTTGACTCGCATAAATAATTTTGTTCGAAGAACAATAATATGCAGTTGTACTTCGCAGCACTTCACTTGCAATTTGCAATTTCTAGTTATATGACATTGTTTGTTTACCCATTGCTATATATGTACCTGTTCCATGTTACAACTCTATGTAAGCCTATATGTTGATGGGCTATGCCCGAATGTCGTATAAATACATCTCACTGAGGCAGATGTATGTGTGTGTTTTTAGATTACACATTTTATTATCTACGTTTACAATAACCATATAAGGGCATACTTGAAAGTCCATGCATACTGTAAACAAATCAAATATAAACGGATATTCAAGTTTGTTTAAATATTTTATCAATGGCAATTAAAGTGTGTATTTTAATCATTAGTCGAGAGTAGGCCTACGTATGCATAACTGTTAAAAGGGACAATATGAAATTTCAGTCTACTTTTAAGCTTCTTCTTGGAGTGTTAATTGTATCACCGGTAGCTTCGTTCTATCCAAACCGTCTTGGTTTGGTACAGTTAACAAAAAATGACCATACTTTAGAAGATATAACCGAGAGTGGTATTCTACTAGCTGTTGCCAAGTACTTTGAATCTATTCCTCTACCTGATAGACCGACACTGAACCCAGGAGATCTCACGGAACTAGAACCACTAACCGCTTCAACTCTGTATAGCGCATATTATGGAG
>NW_022710991.1:140382-142502 GCF_011630105.1 Anneissia japonica
GAAAAAAAAAAAAAAAAACCTGAAAAAAAAAAATATACATCCTCTCCCCTAAATCTGCCATTGAGTGGAACAAACAAGAATGAGTTGAAAATGATTTATTTTATTTATTTATTTATTTAGCATTCATTCAAATACAACACACATGATGGTCTGAAACCCGACTGAAAATAATAAGAGATTTTATTTTTTAGTGAAGTAGGCCATCAGTAGCTGGTCATGTATTAAACACTCTCAGTTTTATTTTCTCTATTATCTTTGCTGAAAGTGTTTTGAAAATTTTATTGCTGTGGATCATTTATCTCATGTTGCTACTCACAGCCGAGTGACAGGCGCGCAGCTCAAACGCAGTGAAACCACTGTCTCTTATACACATCTAGATGTGTATAAGAGACAGGGAGTGCTCCCCCCACCCTCCCCGTCGGGGAGAAAAAGCACAATTCGTCTGGGAGAAAAAAAAATTATATGTATTTTCTACATATTAGTAGATACTAAAATCGATGAAATAAGCCTTTGAAACCCCTAAATTGTTAAAATTTTCGGGGGCTTCGCTCCCTGGACCACCTTTCGAAACCTTTTAATCGAAGCTTGACCACGCCCACATTGCTTTTGTAGGAGAAATCTAACCTTTCGTCTTGGGAATCGCCCCGCCCCCCACCGTTGGGCAAATCCTGGCCACACCCCTGCTATCTAGGCCAGATTGCCGAAACCCACATTGCCAAATCCTATATTGCCGCGTCTACTTTGCCAAAACCAGGTTTGCCAAATATCAAATTTCCAACTCCGAAAATTGTGAATGCTAGCACGAAAAACATTGATTATGTAAATGATTTGCTCACGGTAGTATTATATTGAATTTTAGAATTTAATCAGATTCCATTGAATGCAAATACTATTAATTTCCGATTCTCGTTTGATCGCTCTAAATCCAGCGGCTAAATCTCGGGATAAGAGTACATAATTAACTAAAACTAGGCTAAACTGGAGACGCCAAACAAAGAAAATATTTACCTGTTTATTCGAATAACACCCATGGGCGTTTATTTCTGAGAAGGGTTTTTGAGGGGGCGTTTATTCAAAGGAGGCGTTTATTTATTTATTTATTGGTGTAAAATAGATACGGGTATACTAAAATAAACCCGTTAATTTCACTGTAAATTTAGAACTAATACACATACCTTCAAAACGTCTTATCGTGTGATCATAAAGACTTACTGATCCCAACCATTAGCAAAATGTAATTCTACTGGAGTAGAACATTTAATAGAATGTGTTGAGAATAATGCTTTCATTAGATTTGCTTACATTCAATTAGGGGGCGTTTATATGAGGAAAAAATAAACTCAGCTTAGCTCTCAGTCAGCTAATCTGGTGTTAGCCACTGTGTGTGCGCTGATGAACAGTGGAGATCTCCTAGGTCCCCGGTCCAATTCCAATTGCTGCCTCTCCTTGTGTTTCAGTTGGAGGGCTGAAATATAAGTTAAAACAGCTCACCGTCTTTTGGATTAGACGTTTAAGCCGTTGGGCCCATGTGCACGTTAAAGAACGCCGAACTCTTCGGAAAAGAGGAGGGGATTGTCTCCAGGTGTACTGCCCAATCACCACCAGAAGTACCCCACTGGAAATAAGGGCCTTGGTGTTTACACCGGATAAATCCATTATTCCAATCCAAACGCCTCGGGCCATTTCTCCAAGGAGGCGTTTATTCCAAATGAGGCCGGCTCAAGTGGGTGAGTTAATTCAGTGCGGGATGTTATTATACAGTATACCCATGGTATACTGTAAATAAATTCAATACAGGCCTACCTTTGTATTGGTGGCACTCACACACTGTGGTGCGGTCATACAGAGTACACAGGAATATGAAGGAAAATATAACAAGCAAAAGCAAGATAAAACGAATGCTGTTAACTATAGAGTGCCATACGCAGCAACAGTCCATGTTAAAATCAAAATGTAATTGCAAAATTCAATGTCTAATTTATCAAAACGTAGGCTTAAATTTCTCAAAATGTAGATCTACGGTAGTTTCTTAAAATAAAGTTCTAATTTTTCAAAACGTAGTTCAGATTTTCCAAAATGTAGTTCTAATTTCTTTAAAATGTAATTCAAATTCAAAACGT
>NW_022710991.1:142622-167754 GCF_011630105.1 Anneissia japonica
TTTACGCGTAACAAATAGAAGCGTCGGTCAAGGTTCAAAAGTTTCCCATTTAGCAAGAGGGCGTCATTCATGCGCTATTACCGAAGAGAAAAAGTAATAAGCTTTGGAAGAGGGCGTCCTATCTGTTGCCATGGATCTGAGATGGTTCCTGTTCTGCTGTTCACAGGCAGTGTACTGTATGGTCAGATCAGAGCGGTCAAGGGTTAAAAGTTTCCAATTTAGCAAGAGGGCGCCATTCATGCCTTATTACAGAATTTGCACTCGTAAATCCCGGAGAACGCTATCTTGTGTTTATAAGATCTTTGGTTTTGAAACAGAATTTGGAGAGGGCGTTTGATCAAGTCAGACCTACGTTTTGAATTTGAATTACATTTTAAAGAAATTAGAACTACATTTTGGAAAATTTGAACTACGTTTAGAAAAATTAGACATTGAATTTTGCAATTACATTTTGATTTTAGAATGGACTTTTGCTGCGTATGGCATCCCATAGTTAACTGCTGACAACAGAAGTTAGTAAGTTATTGAAAAAAAAAAAAAACCTGAAAAAAAAAAATATACATCCTCTCCCCTAAATCTGCCATTGAGTGGAACAAACAAGAATGAGTTGAAAATGATTTATTTTATTTATTTATTTATTTAGCATTCATTCAAATACAACACACATGATGGTCTGAAACCCGACTGAAAATAATAAGAGATTTTATTTTTTAGTGAAGTAGGCCATCAGTAGCTGGTCATGTATTAAACACTCTCAGTTTTATTTTCTCTATTATCTTTGCTGAAAGTGTTTTGAAAATTTTATTGCTGTGGATCATTTATCTCATGTTGCTACTCACAGCCGAGTGACAGGCGCGCAGCTCAAACGCAGTGAAACCATGCGCACTGTGCGCGCATTCACTACGCGGATTGCAACTGCTATTCAATTCTGTAATCTTTAAACTTTCGGGAGCACTTGACATGATCGAACCAAATGCAGTAAAAATGTCTAAACATAAGCCTGTCGACATTAATTACTGTACGACAAGAGGTTTTTGCAAAATTCCTGGAGTGGATTCGGCATTGGCGAAAGAAATCGTAAAGTATCGACACAAAATCGGCTGTTTTGACATCGTCGAACAACTCCTACTCGTAAATGGCCTGACACCCAAAACGTACAAGAATATGATGCGGCACGTGTATGTAGGGCCAAAACTAAATTCATCTAGGCCTACAACCAGATCCACGCATAGCTCAAGCCCTAAACACTACAAACAAAATTTGAAGAAAAAGAGCTGGGCAGTAAAAAGAAAATCATTTGGTAAGGCTAGTTCAAAACCCAGCAGTAAACCCAGATGCTTAAGCGAAACGTCCAGTAGGCCTAGGCCTTCTTGAATGACAACGAGAAGTAGTACAATATCTAGGCTTAGGCCTAGACCTAAGATAGTTAGGCCTAAACATGTGCCAAAGTCAAAAACGAAGAAGACGCCTTATGCATCCATACACCTATCGCCAGACAATCTTTCCGAATTAGGATTAAAAACAAAGCTAGTTATGGATAAGATATTGCACTCTCGAACATCAATGAATGCAAAACAAGACATCTTCAAAAATTTTAAGAAAAATAGGAAAATGATAAATAAACGGCCTACAAGGAATAATACAATTGGAAGTATGAAAGAAACGAAAGGTGGATTTTATCAAAACTATTCATTGCGTTCCCGATATAATGGAGTCTCAGAAACAAAGAAACAATCCATTAAAGCTCCAGCAAAACGTAATAAAAGGATCAACGAAACGTTAAAGACGCCTGTCATGAATTTTTATATATCACCAGGGCAGCAGCCACCTTACTACACTCCATCAACCCTGCCATTAGAATATGGAAACGACACAATTGGCTCCAAGCAAGCGGTTAAAGAAAATATAAACTCTTGCATAAAAAGACAAGGAGACCAGGTTACATCCCAGCTACCTTCAACATTCTTATCGGGTGTAACATCAGGAGACCCTGATGTTGCACAGACCATGTCTAATACAAGACCTAGGTCACCCCAGACACCAATGCCACGTCCTAATAGCAACCTGCATGACACAGTAAGTTCAGATGGTGAAAGGTCTTTATTCATGACACCTTTAAGTTCCTCAACACCTAAACGTTCACGAGGAATGCGCAAAGGACCAAATTTTTGCATAGCTGATGATAACAGTTATTTAATAGCAAATACATCTAAGAATTTACCGCGTCATAATGATGGGATTATAATGGATAATAAGCATCAAGGAAATGCTCACAGAATCTACAAGAAAAACCGATATGCCATCAAGCAGTGGTTGAGAGGTATAGCACCGTATGTTTTCAGTGACGATGATGAATTACCAGGGAAAACAGATTGTAAATCGGTCAGAGTTGAAAACAAAAGTGAAAAGTTTGATGATGTTGCGGCACGAAATACATTCCTGAGTACATCATGCCCATGCTCACAGAGAATCCGAAGAAAAAAAAACATTAAAGCAAAGAAGCGAATCAAAGAAAGACGAAGGAGTGAAGAAGATAGGAAAGATCATTATACCACATGGCGTTGCACTTTGATGTGATTAGCCTACTCATAACGAAATGCATGCACAATAAATGTTATTAACGTAATTCATAATAAATTTTAATTCAATAAAATCATTGTCTAGTTGCAATTACATTTTTGTCAAGAAACGGACACACCACAACACCCTGTCTTAATTACTTTATTGTGTAGAATGATATCACAGTCAGACTTACGATATTCTAGTTATAAAATCTAACTGTTATGGGCATATTTGACTAGCCTTCTATAGGACAGTTCGCCCTCCAATTCGAGACCACTTGGGACCTGAAAATTTGGGGTGATCTCGGGTTCTGTTTCAAATTCGAGTGTTACAAGTAGCTTGCGTTAAAAGATTGAATATTGTAATTTGCTACTTTGGTCTCGAATTAGAGGGGTCTCTGAATTAGAGGGGTCTTGGATTGGAGGGTGCACTCAATCAAAATCTTTATTTATTCACGAAATATATGATATACAACATAAAAGCTCGTTCACCAATGGTGTTGTTCCACGAGTTTTTGATGAAATAAAAGAAATATATATCAATACGAAATATAAATCTAAATTTTATATAAAAGGTTCATCATACACTTTATAGAATTTCTAAATAAAAACAATTATAAAAAATACATCACTTAGGTTACCTGTTTAAAATGTTTTTTATTTATTTTTTGAATACATTGAGAGATAATGGCAGCTCATTAAAATCAATATTGTACTTATTGCTGTACGCTGAAGAATATTGTACTTATTGCTGTACGCTGAAGAAGCGTACATATGCTTTTCGTCGTATGCATCCATTATTCGGAAAAAATATAGCTCACAGAAACTGAGAGCAGTAGTCCTACCTAGGGCGTGGTATGAAGCATATAAATCGGCTATGATGAAATCAACCCAGCCAGCAGAATAATAAATATAAAACAATATATTTTTAAAAATTGAATACAAATAAATAATATAAAATATAAAAAAAAAAAAATAATGATGATGATAACAACAACAACACAAGTACATAGGCATAGGCATACATCAAATCATATATCGCACTTTCTATATTTCTAATGTGGAGTACTGTTTAGTATGTTATTTTTTTGGTTATTTTATTGTTTAATCCTGTGACCGCAATGTAAATAACTTCGTGGCTATTGTTAACCAGTCGTAAAGCAATTCTAGCTGTAGGATATTATTTTTATGTTTATGTGTCATATCATAAAAGAAATGCATTGAAAATGATATAGGTCATTCTCAAGCATACATTAATTTATTATGCTTCAAAATACAAAACAGTCGTAAGTTAAAGATGTTGCGGCTTTTTTTTATAGGAATATTTCTTGTTTATTCAGTATGTGTCTTCGGAACATAAAGGTTTGTATTGCATGCCTAAAGTTATAATTGAAGTTATTTAGTTTAACTAGATTTGATAGATATATTGGGTGCACGTCCCGTCATAATCTTATATATTAACATGCAACATTCTTACTCATCCTTGATTGAAAGGTTAAACCAATTTACACTTTGTAGTGCATCTTTACTTGGCGTGTCCCAAGACAGGCTTCATATAATGCGAGCAGTTCTGTTTTGTACAGTTTATATATATATATATATATATTTTGGAAAGCTCGAGCCACAATTACCCCAGAATACACTACAAAAAATTAAATGAGGAATAATAATAGCATTTCCAATATTTCAATAATAATATTACATTATTTTGGAAGATGTACAGTATCTACATCTTACAAGCATACTTAAACCTTTGAGAGCCTTATCACGTGTATATTCAATATGGTATTTCCAGCTTAATGTTTCATCAAGTTTTACATCCAGATGTTTGCTGAGCACACTTTAGGAAGTTGAACATTATTTATGTTGACTGAACATTCTCTGTTTTAAATTTTTGGAAATTTTTGACTATCAGCATGAATTCTGATTTTGGGATATTAAGACATTATTTTTCAGTCAATCATGAATGTGTTCAAATTATGGTTTATTGTTTACAAATTTCATTCTCATTTTCGGATGCATCGTCGCATACATACTAAGTTTACATTTTCTAATATATATATATATATATATATATATAGATTAAAAGGCAAAATACTGGAAAATAACAATGCTGTGGGAAACAATGGCTGGATCTCAGTAGAGATACAATTTGGTGGTTAAGCGCAGGTAGACTTTGGTGTTATACGTTAGAAAACACTACTACATTACATGATGATGCGTTTCAAAGCTGTGTATAAATAACATACAGTATCTGGTTAAATTATATTCCGTTCTCATGGAATCCAAATTTATAATTCAACCACATTTTTTTCTGTTTACCTTTCTTTGATGTCAGTTAATAGCATGACATGACAGCTTGTTGACGCAAAATTAAATATGGTCCAGCATACATCAAGAACTCAAGATTTCACACAATCATTATGTCCAGGATGCACATTGATTTGTAGGCGCAAATATGTATTATGAGTGTTACACCAGACATCAGGGGTGTCAATCAAACTTTTAACAATTAACCAATCAGAAAAAGGCAAAGAAGGCGCGCTAGTCTCACGCACACACATGGTTGTCTCACAAATGCACGTGTTTACTTGATACTTTTATGCTATCAACTTGCTCTTTAATATAGTTTAATAGACACTTCGGACCTCTATAGACTGTTAGTTAAAATAAAGATAATAAACGTCATAAAAATAATAACTAGAGATGATCCCAGTCATTTTTCAGGATTTGACTCTAAGGTGACCACTGTGACCTTTGACCTCAAGCTGTGACCACCCCATATTTGGTAGGAGTCTGTCTAATGCAATTTTTCCAATCGTTAGTCACTAGCAATATTTGATAATTTTCACCAAAATTACCCTTGTGACTTTCGACCTATAGGCAAAGAGTATTTTTTGCATGTTTAGAAAGTCCTAAGAATCATTCCTGGTAAATCCGAGCTCAAAAGGGCTATTTTGAAAATTGGTTGTGCTGATTTCAACCAAACCTGGTCAGTATAATCGGTGACACCTCTCATACATGGGGTGTTCACTGCTTGGGGTCAAAGGTCACATTCCTGGTAAATTTGAGCTCAATTAGGCTTTTTTGAAAATTTAACCCCGATGACCCCTATGTGACCCCTAATCCCAGACTGGGGTGTAGGAGGTGGCGCCGGTTCTTAATGACGAAATTTGATTGAATTTGGTCCAATGGTTTGCCATTAGTAGCATTTTTAAAAGTTACTAGAGAGAACAAAGATTAACCCTTTAATGACCTTTGACCGAAATCGCTGAACACCATAAAGACCCTACCTTATGCCAATACATATTTGCCCAGGACAATACTGTACTGATATTTGTGAGAGAAGTCTTTTATTCATTTTTTGAAAGTTTTTTACCCTAATGACCCTTATGTGACCTTTGACCCCAAGCAGTGAACACCCCATGTATAAGTGGTGTCACCGATTATACTGACTAGGTTTGGTTGAATTCAGCACAACCGTTTGGCACTAGTAGCGTTTTGAAATGTTGCCAGAAAAAAGATAAAATTACCCCTTAATGACCTTTGACCCTTTATTCCTGAACACCCTATAGCCAATGTATATGTGCAAAGGACAAGACTGTGCTACTTTATTTGTGAGACAAGTAGTCTTTTATAGGATTTTGGGTTTTTTTACCCTAATGCCCCTTATGTGACATTTGACCCCAAGTTGTGAACAACAGATAAATGGGAGGTGGCACCTGTCCTACTAAGTTTTACTTAAATTAGTCCAGTAGTTTGCCACTAGTAGCCTTTTAAAATGTTGCCAGAAAGAAAGAAAGAAAAAACTAGAGATACTATGTTCAATAGAACATGAACCCAGTCATTTTTTAAGAGATAACCACTGTGACCTTTAACCTCAACCTGTGTACACCCCATGTTTGGTAGGAATCTGTCTAATGCAATTGTTTCAATCGTTAGTCACTAGTAATATTTGATAATTTTCACTATAGTGACCCTTGTGACTTTTGACCTATAGGTGAAGAGTATTTTTTCATGTTTAGAAGGTCCTAAGGATCATTCCTGGTAAATTCAAGGATATAAAGGGCCAAAGTGATTCATGAGGCTATAAAAGTCTAGCCCATACATATTCACAATAATTTGGCCTAGTTATATAACCTTTAAAAACACATTATAAAGGTAGTGGTCTACAAAAGTAAAGTTAAAGTACTTACAAGATGTTGTAAAATTCTAAATTTGATGTTTTTGTGTTCCTATAATTAATATTATGACCATCAGTTAAAACCAGTTGTAGCCTATAATGGAATGTTGTACAATTTTAGGACACTACACATGTCTCTAATGGGACATTCACCAGTTGACATTTTCCGTGCAAAAACGGCTGTGATTTACAGCATCAATCGGAATCGCTTTATTTTGGTGACAGATTGTATTTGTGCTTTGATTGAACTGTACTACTACTACATTGACCCTGCCGACAGATCAAATTTACCTTTACCATAGTACAGTACTGTATATGCTTAGACAAAGAATATAGGTTGAGGTTTTATGTACAGGTCTACTACCATCACTTAACGTAACTTGGCACTGAGAAAGAGGAAGATTTTGCAATTATGTACCCAAGGATATAAAGGGCCAAAATGATTCCTGAGGCTAAAACCTAGCCATACATATTCACAATACATTGACCTAGTTAATTAACTTATACAAAACACTTTATAAATAAAGGTATCTACAAAAGTATAAAGTAAAGTAATTACAAGATGTTGTAAAATCCTAAATTTGATGTTTTTGTGTTCTTATATAATTAATAATATGACCATCAGTTAAAAACATTAGATTTATTAATATTATTATTAATATGAAAATGGATTGTTGTACAATAAAATGGGACACTAAGAGTCTATGGGATATTCACCAGTTGAAATTTTCCCTGCAAAAAAACATCTGTGATTTACAGCATCAATCAGAATGGCTTTATTTTGGTGACAGATTATATTTGTGCTTTGATTAAACCGAAACTCTTATTACATTGACCCGGCCGGCAGATCAAATTTACCTTTAGCATAGTACAGAGTATGTATGTTTACACAAAGATATATAGGTTTAAGTTTTAACTATATGTCTATTAGTACTATTTTTAATATGGCAAATATGATTTTTGAAACCCCTGTGACATTTGACCTTAATTGACATTAAGAGCATAAAAACATATTAAGAATGCTGGTCCAAAGTATAATTCATAATGAATTTGAACACTAAAAAATGTGGAAAAGACTGACCTTTGACATATGAACTTTGACCTGTTCAATAAAACATGAACCCAGCCATTTTTCAGGATTTGACCCTGAAATGACCACTGCGACTTTTGAGCTCAACCTGTGAACACCCCATGTTGGGTAGGAGTCTGTCTAATGCAATTGGTCCAATCGTTAGTCACTAGCATTATTTAATAATTTTCACCAAAATGACCCATGTGACTTTTGACCTATAGGCGAAGAGTATTTTTTTCATGTTTAGAAGGTCCTAAGGATCATTCCTGGTAAATTCGAGCTCAATTGGGCTATTTTGAAAATTTGACCCTGCTGACCCCTATGCAACCACTGGAGCGTAGGAGGTGTCACTGGTTCTTAATGATCAAATTTGATTGAATTCGGTTCAGTTGTTTGCCATTAGTAACATTTTTAACCTTTGACCTATAAACTTTTACATATGGGATGAAGAGTATTTTTTCGTGTTTAGAAGGTCCTAAGGATCATTCTTGGTAAATTTGAGCTCAATTAGGCTATTTTAAAAATTTAACCCCGATGACCCCCCTATGTGACTCCTGATCCCAGACTGGGGTGTAGGAGGTGTCGCCGATTCTTAATGACGAAATTTGATTGAATTTGATCCGATGGTTTGCCATTAGTTGCATTTTGAAATGTTACTAGAGAGAACAAAAGATTAAACCTTTAATGACCTTTGATCGTAAATCGCTAAATACCATAAAGACCCTACCTTATGCCAATACATATGTGCCCAGGACAATACTGTGCTATGTTATTTGTGACAGAAGAAGTCTTTTATTCATTTAAAAAAAAAGTTTTTTACCCTAATGACACCTATGTGACCTTTGACCCCAAGCAGTGAACACCGCATGTATGAGAGGTGTCACCGATTATACTGACCCGGTTTGGTTGAAATCGGCACAATCGTTTGGCACTAGTAGCGTTTTGAAATGTTGCCAGAAAAAAGATAAAAATTACCCCTTAATGACCTTTGATCCCTTATCCCTGAACACCCTATAGACTCCGCCACATGCCAATGTATATGTTCAAAGGACAAGACTGTGCTACTTTATTTGTGAGACAAGTAGTCTTTTATAGGATTTTTGGATTTTTTACCCTAATGCCCCTTATGTGACCTATGACCCCAAGTTGTGAACAACACATAAATGGGAGGTGGCACCTGTCCTACTGACCAAGTTTTAATTAAATCGGTCAAGTAGTTTGCCACTAGTAGCCTTTTAAAATGTTGCCAGAAAGAAAGAAAGAACTGGAGATACTATGTTCAATAGAACATGAACCCAGTCATTTTTTAAGAGATAACCACTGTGACTTTTAACCTAACCTGTGAACACCCCATGTTTGATAGGAGTCTGTCTAATGCAATTGGTCCAATGGTTAGTCACTAGCAATATTTGATAATTTTCACTAGTGACCCTTGCGATTTTTGACCTATAGGTGAAGAGTAGTTTTTCATGTTTAGAAGGTCCTAAGGATCATTCCTGGTAAATTCGAGCTCAATTGGGCTATTTTGAAAATTTGACCCCGATGACCCCTATGTAACCACTGATGCCAGACAGGGGTGTAGGAGGTGTCACTGGTTCTTAATGGTCAAATTTGATTGAATTCGGTTCAATCGTTTGCCATTAGTAACATTTGGAACCTTTGACCTATGAACTTTGACATATGGGATGAAGAGTATTTTTTTTGTGTTTAGAAGGTCCAAAGGATCATTCCTGGTAAATGTGAGCTCAATTGGGCTATTTTGAAAATTTAACCCAGATGACCCCTATGTGACCCCTGACCCCAGACTGGGGTGTAGGAGGTGTCGCCGGTTCTAAATGACAAAATTTGATTGAATTTAGTCCAATAGTTTGCCATTAGTAGCATTTTGAAATGTTACTAGAGAGAACAACCCAGCTAACACAAAACGTTAAAAAAACGTTTTGAATTGGTTTTTGTTTTGGTTTCGTTTTTGTGAAACGTTTTCAAAACGTTTTTAAAACGTGCAAGTTAAAAAATTGTGCTTTCTGATAAGAGACTTTTCCACCAAAACGTTAAAAAAACGTTAGAAAAACGTGCGCAAAAAACTTACAAACAAGTGTGTAAAATAGAACGAAATCACAACGTTCTGTAAACGTTATATCACAACCAACTTTTCACCAATTTTCACAAAAATTGTTATCGTTTTTATAAAAAGTTTTAAAAACGATTTTAAAACGTCGCTGTGTAAACCTTGCCTTTTGATTGCAGATTGTTTGCACCGAAACGTTAAAAAAACATTTAAAAAACGTACGCAAATAAACTTACAAACAGGTGCATAAAATAGAACGAAATCACAACGTTTACAGAACGTTATATTACAACCAAATTTTCATTAACTTTCATCAAAAATGTTATCGTTTTTATAAAATGTTTTAAAAACGATTTTAAAACGTCGCTGTGTAATATTGCCTATTGTTTGCAGATTTAATGCACCATAACGGTATAAAAACGTTATAAAAACGTACGCAAAGACTCCTCAACAAATGTATAATTATAACGAAATCACAACGTTCACAGAACGTTATATCAAAACCAAATTTTCACCAATTGTCAGAGAAATTGTTATCGTTTTTATAAATCGTTTTTAAAACGATTTTAAAACGTTGCCATATATTGCGTTTTATTTGCAGTTTCCTTGTACAAAAAGTTATAAAAACGTTATAATAACGTAAGAAAAATACTTACAAGCACGTTTATAAACACGTTTATCACAATTAAATCACAGCGTTTACAACGTTATCTCGCAACCAAAAATGACCACCACTTTATTCCAGAAATTTAATTAACATATTTTATATGACGTACGTATATGACCAAACGTACCCAATGCTACACCCAAACAATTAACATAGGTACAATAGCCAGGGCTAGCCTAGGCCTATACAATTTTGTACTTATGAAAGTATAATCTAATACCAGACAGACTCGGCATGGATATTCCCAGTTACTGTATATAGGCCTAGTTCCTGTCTCTTATACACATCTTCCCAGAGTATCAAAGTTAACACGATGTAGTTGGAATCCTACATGTGACCAGAGGCCGACCTAAGGATATGCACGGTTCAGTGTACAGCCTTTGTTCAAGTTTTGAAAACGTCTTGGAATACCAATCAAACTCAAAAGTTTTATCGTTATTTTGATGTTTTTAAACGTTTTTAAAGCATTCTTAAAAGGTATTACAAGACCAAAGTCAACGTAACTAGAGTTAAAAATTACTCTATTTACATTGACTTTGGTATTGTAACACATTTTAAGAATGTTTTAAAAACATCGAAATAACGTTATAATAACGTTTCTGAATGTTAAATTGAAACGTTATTAAAACGCTTTAAAAACTCCACATAATTACGTTTTTAAAACGTAATATTATAACGTTTTACAAACGTAATAAAAACACTTTGTAAAGGTTTTTATAACGTTTTTAAAACAAGAACTTATAATAACGTTTTTAAAACATTACATTATAACGTTATTTAAACGCTTCCAAAACTCCACAAATTACGTTTTCGAAACGTTTTACTAAAACGATTTTTGAACCAAACTCATACGTTTTTATAACGTTTTTTTAACGTTAAAGTGTTAGCTGGGAAAAGAATAACCCTTTAATGACCTTTGACCATAAATTGCTGAACACCATAAAGACCCTACCTTATGCCAATACATATGTGCCCAGGACAAGACTGTGCTATGTTATTTGTGACAGAAGTCTTTTATTCATTTTTTTGAAAGTTTTTTACCCTAATGACCCCTATATGACCTTTGACTCCAAGCAGTGTACACCCCATGTATGAAAGGTGTCACCGATTATACTGACCCGGTTTTGTTAAAATCGGCACAACCGTTTGGCACTAGTAGCGTTTTGAAATGTTGCCAGAAAAAGATAAAAATTACCTCTTAATGACCTTTGACCCCTTATCCCTGAACACCCTACAGACCCTGCCTTATGCCAATGTATATGTTCAAAGGAAGACTGTGCTACGTTATTTGTGAGACAAGTAGTCTTTTACACGATTTTTGGTTTTTTGACCCTAATGCCCCTTATGTGACCTTTGACCCCAAGTTGTGAACAACACATAAATGGGAGGTGGCACCGGTCCTACTGACCAAGTTTAAATTAAATCGGTCCAGTAGTTTGCCACTAGTAGCCTTTTAAAATGTTGCCAGAAAGAAAGAAAGAAGAAACTGCTCGGAAACAGAACCCCGTCAGCATGCTGCTGACTGGGTAAAGAAAGAAACTGCTAAGAAACAGAACCCAGTCAGCTGCTGCTGACTGGGTATGGGTAAAGAAAGAAAGAAACTCTAGGAAACAGAACCCAGTCAGCATGCTGCTAACTGGGCAATAATAGTAACAATAATATTATCAATTGAAAACACTGCCTTACAACAGCACGGTATATTATTAGCAAACCGTTTTAGAAAACACTCATACCCATGATAATCTAATATAGGCTAAGGATTGGAGGGTAGATTTATTTTTGTCGTCAGAAAATGTAAAAAAGGTTGTTTTTACTACTATATTAATATCTACCTAATAGGTTAGCTAGCCATAGGTATAATTACGTTTTTCATAATATTTTAAATTTTACAAACAATTATTGTATAATCAAAACAAAGCTTAATCAATTTAAATAAGTAAAAAAATGTGTTAATAAGGTAAACTATCGAATATCAGGTTTAAAAGTAAATTTATTATCTTAACATTAGCGTCTGTTTACTTGACAGCAAGTGGCAATATGAAGTGTTGACACACAATACTGTTGTGTCCTGATGTTCTATTAATTCTCGGCAATTTGGAGCTGTTATAGAGCATATACTATATTTCATTCGAGAAAAAGCCACCGAGAGAAAAGTGTAATTGTCTCTGATGGCGTTACCAGTTTAAGCGTAGCTCTAATTTATTATGTACTTCTTAACCGAACTCTTGATGGATGTGCTACCACCAAGAGTTCGTTTCTCAGGCAACGCAACAACGAAAACAAGCAGCCAGGAGTTGGAACACTCTGCAACACTTTACTAAAGATAAACCCACCATAAGTATATTCACACAAAAAAAAATAAAAATTGTATTAATTAAATCCATCGTAATATTCAAATGTTATTTATTTATTTTCTCTATTATTAATTTAAACCTGAGACAACTATACACGTGTATATGATTGTCTCAGATTTTGTGTGTGTGTTCTTTATTGTTAAAGGCTTCATAATTCAATCATTCTTGCTTTCAATGGGTTGCCTCCAAATTAATGTATGCAAAAATCTGTTCTATTCTGTGTACAGGAGAACAATAACCTTTTCAAATGAATCGATTCTCGAAGGAGGTAGCAAAAGGCACTTTATTCTTTTGACACGGTTGGAGATTGCTCGGAAATGGTAGGCCTAAATTTGCAAAACTAGTACTTTTATAATAAAGACTCTATACAGACAATTTTTATATTTATCATTTATTGTACTTCGATGATATTGTGTTAAAAAGTAACTTAACGACTAATAAAATTTAAGTTTGCTATACATTTTCGATTTGATTTAGACAAAACTTATTCATTTATAATCTTAATAAAATTTTAAAGATATTAAACATCACAATCCTTTTTAAAACATAATTTTTTTAAAAACACATAAAGTGTAAAATTCAAGACAAATTTAATTTTGGTTTGACCGTTATATAGTAATTAAAAAACAAATTACAATGGTTTAAACGGTACAATGCTTATCTACTGAAATAAAATCAATTTCTTTCAATTAATTTATATTCTACATTTAGCATAGAATTAAAAAAAAAAACTTTTTTGCTGTTTGCTTTGTATTTATTTTGTGGTCCGAATGCAAGTATAACCTGAATAAACTTCCTTGGGACTGATTGATTAATTTATTGATTGATTTAATTAAAAGAGAATAATAAAATGAACTACTTTTATGCTGTACAATGTAAAACGAACATTACTAAGCTAGAGTACAGAGCTAATGTGTACTTATAATGTATACGAATTTTAAAATGTTATTAGTTATTTAAATTTAAGAGGTGAATACATCTTTATCGTCTAAAATTTTCTATGCTCTAACTTCAAATAGCATTGTAATATAGTATGGAAATATCGATACACATATAACTGCCTTAATAATGACGTCATTCATTCTTTTATGGAATTTTGAGTCAATGTCGTGGCTACTAATTGTGTACACAAAAAAGTATACAAAAAATATATCTGTAAAATAATTATATTCTACATTTAGCATAGAATAAAACAAAAATTATCCTTTTTGCTGTTTGCTTTGTATTTTTTTTGTGGTCCGAATGCCAGTATAACCTGAATAAACTTCCTTGGGATTGATTTATTAATTTATTGATTGATTTAATTAAAAGACAATGGGCTATAAAATGAACTACTTTTATGCTGTACAATTTAAAACGAACAGCTAGAGTACAAAGCTAATGTGTACGTATAATGTATACGAATTTAAGAATGTTATTAGTTATTTAAATTTAAGAGGTGAATACATCTTTATCGTCTAAAATTTTCTATGCTCTAACTTCAAATAGCATTGTAATATAGTATGGAAATATCAATACACATAAAACTGCCTTAATAATGACGTCATTCATTCGTTAATGTTAATGTTAATGTCGTGGCTATTAATTGTGTACACAAAGAAGTAAATCTGTAAAATATTGTAAGCAATCTCTCACTCTTTTATAAATCTATTAATTTAAAAAATGACCAAACAAATCTTTTTATGTAGCGTAATATTCTATAATTGTAATTACATAAAAACAGAACTTTAAAAATTAAAAACACTAAATTTATAATTTTAAGAATTATTAATTTATCGCAAGATTCATAATTTAGGCACTGAAAGCACTTTTTAGGGCAATCTGTAGTTCTAAAATAAACTTTTTGTTTGCTGACGTAACGTGCATGTGGCCTCCGGAAAATAGGATTTTCTTGAAACTACGACTTGGTTCAATCTCCAGACGCCAGTCGTCTAGAAAGGTGGGTGAAACAAATCGATCAGACCTGGCGCCGAACACGGTCATTCCACATTGAAGTTTAGTTTTGTGGGTATTGCTATATTTTTGGCAAATTTTAAAGCCTACTCGAAAACAAGGAATAAGACGTCTCATCAGTTCAGCGTTGGCCAACAAATTATCATCAAGAAACGAAAGCCTCAAAGATTTATTATCGGTAAGTGGAATTTTGTTCTTGATGTCTTGTTCCATTTGTCGTAATGCACTTGGAGCTTTTTCAAGCTCAATTACGTTAGGATAACCTAACGTTGGGGCGTACCAGGAACTGATGATGACGTGGGCCGGATGTAAACCTCTTTCCTTCAGCAGATGAGCAACTTCGAATGCAATCAGTCCACCGAGGCTATGGCCAAATAATACAAATCTACCAGGAATTAGCCTAGGAACAAGATGACCAGAAAGCTGGCTGGTTATTTCTTCGATTGTCTGAAGAGGTTTCTCAAGGTAGCGTCCTTCCCATCCGGGAAGTTGCGCCATGATTAACTGAACCTTGTACTTTCTCATTTTTTCTTGCCACCTTGCATATACAGACGGACCACCCCCATTGGGAGGAAAGCAAATTAGCTGGATTTCTGGAGAAGTGACTTTCTCATCTAAAATAAACCAAGCTTTCCAAGACATGTCTTCTTCGTCTTCTTCGTTGTTTTCGTGTCCTTCAAAATTACCTTTTGCTAGAAATCGTTTGTAAATTAACATTGACAATGCTTGAATCGTCACATTTGCATTCATCAATTCCATTGGTGAAAATGGAACTGCAAAAAGTTTCTGAATGTCTCCGCTCAATTCAGTTGACATTAACGAATCGACTCCAATGGAAGAAGGGGACGAATCTGGCGATATTTCACTAGTTAAGCCAACACGCTTCGAAATGATTCCACAAAGTGTCTGAAAAATAAAAGATTTAGCTTCCTCTGGCTTTAGGTGATTGAGATTGCTTTCATCTTCAGACGCATTTAGTGAATTTGAGGAAGAGAACCCTACTTCAATTAAACCTCTCCTGTCGGTGCCAGATGTATAATTCTTCAAAAGACCTCTATGTTCTATAATAAAATCATTGACTCGGAATTGCCCACATATACCAATTTCAGAAACAGAACATAGAAGTATAACTCCAAGTCCATCCAATACCTGTACTGCTTTTAAACTCCCAACTCCTCTCCTTTCCCAATAATCAACAAGTTCTGCTTTTCTAGCTGCAAATCCAGTATCTCGGATGATTCCTGGACAAAGAACAGTTGCGGCCAAACCTTTACTTCTACGAAAATGACCAAGAGATGAAAGATAGGTATTGGCTGCACAATAATTGGCTTGGCCAGTATTCCCTATCAACTGAACCAAAGATGAAATCATGACGAAGTATTTCAGCTGCACATTAAACTTGGTTGAGGTCTGATGCAGTAACAGAGCACCCCATGATTTTGCAGCTATCACTTTTTTCCAATCTTCTTGTGTGGTGTCTTTGAGTAGCCTGTCGTCATATTGCGCGGCACAATGAAATATTCCAGATAATGACTTAGACAAATCATTTACGACGGTTTCGAAAGCACGTTCTACATCCGACCTGTCTGTGATATCAGTTTTAATATGAACTATTTTTGTTCCACGCTTTCTCAGACAGGCTAGCTTCTTCTCGGCATAAGCATCTGCCACGGATCTACTTAAGATGGCAACAGAACCAGCACCATTGTTTGCTAGCCATTCTACAAGACACAAACCAAATCCTTTTGTCCCACCGGTAACGATGTAAGATTCTTGCATACTAAATTTAATCTCACCACCAGCAAAACTATAATTTACAGGAACGTCATTGCTATCAACTGAAAAGGTGACATTACTGAGGGAAGTATTATCTTGAGTTTCTACTTCTTTTAAAGATATTGTCCGGGGGATGACGTCTGGTACAGGATACACTAAAGAAGGCTTTTCAAAAATATGTAATAACTTTTTTATAAAAGGTTTCAATTCTTGAAATCCTTCAATCAATGACAGTTCATAATTCTTTATAACAACTCTTGCATTTACAGGCAGCCCTAGGTTATTTTTACGACAAACGTGTTTATATGAATCGAGCATTTCTATTGTAGCGAAAGGTCTCATCTTCTCCTTCATTCCTCTGTTAGATTTTAATATTTCTCTTACATAGCCTTCAGACCCGATTACACAGCCAACGCTTTGCTTTTGCAAAACTCTCATTAACTCTTTACCGTCAACAATGGTTACTGAACGATCTGAATTCAAGTGAATTCCATTTGTGACAGATAGGTCTTTGACGGCAACGACAACATTGTGGTTTAGCTCTAGAGCTATTTGTGCAACTGCTAAACCTCGTGTATCTTCATTGGATGTCATACATACGATGGTCGTGCCATCTGGCTGTATGTCACGAACAACCATATATGGAACAAAATAGGATGTGACAATATTTATAATTTGTGACGCAGGAAGTTTGCTATCAATGTCAATTATATCATTATGATTACAGTGCACTTTATACAGTAAGTCTCTGGATGAACAAACACCCATTACTAGCTTAGATTGTTCTGAATGTCCACAAAACAGAGCAACCTGATGTATTTCTGTAGAGGAGGTTTCAGACGTGGCAGGTCTAATTAGCTGAAAGGATTCAATATTTATAGTTGTGAATTGAGCAGATTTGCTTTCCTCTGCTGCGATACAGGTTACTAGTGAGAGTCTTCCAGTTTTCATGCTTTGGCCAACTTCCACCTTCCATTTGTTGGATGAGTGTTTGTAAGGAAATGATCCGCTGTCACTTACAAACAGGCGAAGACAATACGTGGTGAAATCACCAGTTAGGTTATTTGAATAATTACGCAGGGCAACGAGTTTTTGGCCATTGTCTCTTTTCCAAATATATTCAAATAACCAATTTGCTGCAGCTACTGTATCGACATCTGATGGAATATCTAGTATAGATAGCTTGAAGTTTAGATCTTCTTGCATCACACCAAGACCAAACCCAAATGCTGAGGCATGTTGAGGATCGACCGCATCATCTTTCGTGGCAGGAAATCCATCTCTTGTAATAAGCCATACATTTGGACTTAAATTTCTAGTAGAGGATAGAGTTTTGTACAAATTGATGCACATCGTCGCCATGTGAGACTGCTCTTCCAAAAATTCTTCTTTAGAAATTTTGTGAATTTTGTTTATGTTGTCAGGTTTAACAGTGATGATAACATTTGATAGTGGTTCATTCTCTAAGTCTAACTGCTCAAACTGAGTAGTTCCAAACCTTTGTATCTTGGATTGAACTCCGACTGACATCAGTGTGTTATTCATCTGAGCAGACAGCACATCGTCATATCCAGTTATTAATGTCAGACCAGTTGTATCGAATGGTTTCATATCCATTTCTATTGGAACCCATTTCTTCTCCAATAACATAAGTTGTTTGTATTCACTGCGACCACCGACGGATCCAAAACGTATTTTATCAAATTTACCTATTACCTCATAAGTATCTGCATCGGCAATATAAACATCTGAATACACATCCTCTCCGTTACTTGTTATGATAAAGTGAAGATACACGTTTTCTGGAAATATTGATTTTCTGAAGTGAACTTTCTCGATAGATCTAGGAACACGGCCCTCAGGTTTTGCGTTGGGATTTAAAGTCTTCGTTCTTTCTCGTTCAATTCCAGCCATTCCCTGAAGTATGCCATCGAGGAGGGCTGGGTGGATGTAGAAACGATTGGACTGTGCAACTACCTTGTCTGGTGCACGAATGTGAATGAGTGCCTCATCAACCACTGGACTAAAATGTGCCTTCTCGATGCACATGAAACTTTCTCCAAGATTGAAACCAACTTGCTTCTTGTTAGTATAAAAAGCAGGCTTATCAAGTATACCAGTGCATCGATTTATGATATTGTTGACTGAAAGATACTTCTGTTCGGTCTGTTCTTCAAATGTGTTTATACTCGATTTTAAATTCATTGTTGAATGTTTCGTCCACTTCTTTTCTATTGCATTGAATGAACTAAATGTAAACATTGCTCTTCCATTAGATTCCATCTCAGTAGTTGTTTCCACAAGAGTACCGGCCTCAGAAACAAAAAGAAAACGGTCAAAATGGAGATCTTTTATAACGACACTTAAAGCGGACGCAAAAAGTATATGGTGTGCAGCAATTGCTGTCTCTATAAATCCAGCAGCAGGAAAAACTATACTATTCTGGACGACGTGGTCAGCAATCCATGGTTCTTTGTCAGTTCCAATGGTTGATTTCCATACACGAAGATTTGTACTTTGAGAATAGTTTGCAGATGTCTCTGGTTCACCGAGAAGGGAATGGCAAAAACCAGGAAAACGCAATTTTGTATCGGCTGCGGTAGTTGTTGCTGAACATTTCACACGTTGCCATGGATACAATGGTAGCGATTCTACTTTACAGTTATGACCGTCAAAGTATGGCCTCATGTCAATTGGGTAACCGTTCACACACATCTGTGCCAGTGATATATTGAAATTAAGAATATCATTGGCGGGAGAGCTTATATCACGTGGCCTTTTAAGAGAATGTGCGATGAAGTGGATGATTGGTTTGTTTGTCTTGGATGCAATAATGTCTTTGATTGCAGGTGACAATGCCGGATGTGCTCCTATTTCGAGAAAGCTATTGTAACCGTCTTTAAGTACAGATTCTACTGCTCCCCTAAATTGCACCTGTTGGCGGATATTGGACCACCAGTAATCAGGATCATTAGCCTCTTGGAGAGTTAGATAACTGTTATTTACAGTTGACATCATTGGAATAAGAGGCCTTTGCTCATTTGAGGACTTGGCATTATTTAGAAAACTTGCCTTTTTAAAGAATTCTTTCTTAAGAATCTCTTGCTGACGACTGTGGAATGCATTATTTACCTTCAAGAGTCTTGTCTGGATTCCATCTTCATTCAGTTTAGAAATAAGCGCTTTGATAGACTCCATTTTGCCAGAAAGTACGATTTGTGAAGGACTGTTTATAGCGGCTACGTCTATATCTGTGTGAATAGATTCCAGGCGTTCTTTAACATTTTCGACATCGTGAAGAACTGCAGCCATAGTTCCTGAACCGCTTGTTTTCCTGAGAAGATGTCCTCTTTTAAAGATGATTTTAACAGCACTGGACATAGTCAGAAGTCCCGCGGTATAGGCAGCAGCAACCTCTCCAACACTATGGCCAATGATTGCGCTCGGTATTATGCCATAATGCTTGTACAATTCAACTAATCCGATCTGAACACAACATATGCAGCTTTGAGAAATTTCTGTCAAAAAGAAGAAAACGATATTTTATGTGTTGTCATTATTTAAAGTTAGAATTGTGTATAGGAATGTTCAAACGAATATAGTTTTTTGAATATATTTAAACAATATCTATTTTTTAACCTGTATCTTTAATAATCTTGTTTTCTGCAGTTTCCTTTGACAGCATATAAACCAGTGACCATTTCGCACCGTTTTTTCGAAGATATTCGTCTAATAACTAAAAAGAAAGTTTGTAATTAAGTTTACTGATGTTGTCTGTTATTATTCATATAATAATTCGATCTGGAAAGAACATTACCTGTATTACGTTGCTGAAAATAGGACATGCGTTCATCAGCTGTCTAGCCATGGCCCACCATTGAGTACCCATACCGGAAAAGACAAACACGGTTCTGTTAATAGCGTTGCCTTCTGGTGCCTTGCCGTCAATTATGGTGTCAGAACTTTCACCGTTTACTTTCATGCGGAGCAGTGTCAGAAGCTCCTCTCTAGACCTTGCTATAAACGCTGCTCTTTGTACATGCTTATGGGTCCTCATGTTAGCAGTATATAACACGTTCTGGAACATATGATCTGATTCAAGAGTAGATAGAAATTCTGTCCAATCAAGATACATTTGCTTAAGAGCATCTGTTGTCTTTGCTGAGAGCATTAACATATTATAGGATTCAGAAGAAGTAAATGAACTAAGGCTGTTTAGCTTATTACGGAATTGCCCGGATGGAGGTGCTTCAAAGACAATATGAGCGTTCGCCCCACCAAATCCGAATGAGCTACAGCCAGCAAGAAGCTTGGACCTGGAAGGCCAAGGAGTCATTAAGGTAGGGACTTGTAGCTTCAAATCTTTGAAATTGATGTTGGGGTTACCACTTTTAAAATGTACAACACTTGGAATTTCTCTATGGTACAGTGACAAAGCTGTCTTAATGACACCAGCAATACCAGCAGCGCCTTCTGCATGACCTACGTTAGACTTTATGGAACCTATAAAGAGGGGTGGTGCGTCATCTGATCGTCGCCTGCCCATGGCTTCACCAATAGCATTCGCTTCCGTCCTGTCGCCAACTGGAGTACCAGTACCATGAGCTTCAATATACGCGACTTCAAGTGGATTTACCCTGGCTGCTGCACAAGCCCTATCTACAAGGTCAATTTGAGCAGCATAGCTTGGATTTGCAATTCCAGGTGTTCGTCCATCATTTGTGAGTGCTCCACCCCGAATGACAGCATAAATTCTATCTCCATCTTCTATCGCTCTTTTGAGGGGTTTTAGTACTACTGATCCTACACCTTCACTTCGACTGTAACCGTTAGCTGACTCGTCAAAACTTTTACATTGTCCATCTGGAGAAAGCATGCCAGCTTGACAAAATCCAATTGTAACGGAAGGCGTAAGTATGATATTGACCCCTCCCGCAATTGCTGTGTCACAGACTCCTCCTCTGAGAGCATCACAGGCAATTTGTACAGCGTATAGTGAAGAAGAACAAGCAGTGTCGATAGAAAAGCTGGGTCCTCGTAAATCAAATTCGTAAGAAATACGATTAGAAATCATGCAGGAGTTAGTTCCTGAATTTGTGTATTGACTGATGTTACTCTGTGGTACACCTGTCAGTGAATTGTATTCACTGGCCGTTACGCCCATATATACACCAGTGTTTGAACCACGTAACTTCGAAGCAGGAATTCCCGCGTCTTCTAAAGATTCCCATACGACTTCTAGAAGTATTCGAACTTGTGGGTCCATGTGGTTAGCCTCTTCTAAATGTATAATAAATTAACATAGGTGTCATTATCATAACTTACAGTAATAGAATTAACTATGAAAATAACATTAAATAAACAATTTGTTGACCACTTCCAGAACTAATACTTTGGTATATGATTAATAAGACAATAAACTGTTGATCTATAGTGAAAAAACAAATTTAGATTTTTAGGCAATTTTTTGCGCTCCCATAATTTATAGCTCATTTACTTAATGTCCTGTGCGACAACTTAACCATTTAGCCATGCCATTCCTGAAATAAGTCTTTTTTAAGTGTAATATAAATATAAAACAGCAATTCGTTTTCGAATCGCAATTTGAAGGATTTCTTTTTTTTTTTTGTAACAAAGAATAGAACGTAGCGAATTTTGATTTATCAACTTTCATGTCTGCTTACCTGGAGAAATTTTGAAGAATTGGCGATCAAACATCAGAGGATTCTGTTTTAGATAGCCTCCGGCCTTAGTGTAGAGTTTACCCTTTTTCTTTTCACCGGGGTAGAAGAAAAACGGATTATCAAAACGATTGTCTGGAGGTGGACCTGTGCAATCTCTGTTGTTCTTTAACATCTCCCAAATTCCTCGGGATCCTGACACCCCATCGCCGTACCTACACCCTATTCCTGTGATAGCAATCTTTTCGTCCATGTCCATTGCTCTCGACCTATAGGTATATAATTCAGCTCTTAACAGTTTTCATTCGATTTCTGTTGATTAAAAAAAAAATATTATAATTTAAGTATGCAGAAAATACCACATAATATTATATTCATATTGATAGTCAAAAAGATATTTTTCATAAAGAACTTTAAACAAATTTTGAAATACAGCTACTGTATTGTATGACCATGTGGCTTATATTTAATTTGATAATTTATTTTTAATTTATGGTTTCAGCCTGCCAAGTCCTTGGTGTTTTAATGGTTGAATTTTTAAATTCATCTCAACATCGCTTTCTTTTGAGATGGGCAAAATACTGCAAAATAAAAATGCTGTGAGAAATTATTACTGGATCTCGGTAGAGAATTTTGTAAGCAACAGCTAAAATATGAACACACTAGGGTTTGTAAAGTTGGGTATAAGAGAGCCTCTCAAAATATAGCGAAGCGTACAAAGTGGGTTATGCGATTAAAGGCAGTTTAATCGCATAGTTGGCCACGCGACGAGATTATTTTCTTGGGCTACTCCATTTCGTTGTGGGGAATTGTTAACAGGCTTAGTGTAAATAAAATCGCAATTAATACGTCTCGTATAAAAATAAACACCATTGGAAGCAACCGCAAAATCGCATTATATTTTTGAGAATTTGTATTGAGATTATCGTCAGCGTTACAGTAAAAACCAGATACAAGAAATATAAAACTAGGATAGGTCATAGATATTATTATAGTGAACTAATACAATACCTCCATGGATAGGCCTAGGCTTGGCTTACTCCGAAAAATTACAAAGCACAGTCAAATTAAAAGTTGAAAACAATAGGCAATTTCCATGAATTTTTGTTACGGTTAGTCTTTAAATTGTTGAGATTCGTCATTTCTTATATCGCTTTAGTATTAGTTAAGATTATTAAATAAGACGGTCTATATTCGATTCACGAACGTAGATAAGGATACTTCCTTCATTTTAGCGAATTACAAAACAATTGAACTTCATATAACTATAGACACAAACACAAATGTAGGTAGGCCTACCTTTATCTGATATAAATGTGGGCAGTTGTCCTATATGTTAATCTATTATAATATTGATTAATTTGGAACATTAGAGGAACAGCATATCCATCGTATGTGACGAAGGGCGTTTCAAAGAAGGTAAAAACAATTTTCTATAGTTAGCTGTTAAATGTACTGCTCTCACCCCTCTTCTACCGATAAAACACATTTTTTGATGCGTCACTGAAAAAATTTAACCATGGACTATATTCTATTTTAATGTTGATTAATCTCGAAGTTTAGTGGAAAGGTAATGTATTTATAACACATCGTATTATGACCAGGCTCTTAGAGAATGTATTGAATACTGTAAAACAATTTTTTTTTCTATAGCCTGCAGTTCAATGTATTAACCTTTTTTTCAAACAGCGAAGCACATGTTGGTTTTTTTTTTTTTTTTTTTTTTTTTTTTTTTTTTGCGTCGTTGATTAACCATGGTCTCTACCATTCAGTAAAGGGTAATTAAATATGATATATGACCATTTTTTTAAATACTTAAATTTACAATGTATAATTAATAAATGGTTTTCAAATGCTTAAAAGTACCAATTGAATATGTTTTTTTACTAAAAGGATTTCAACTTTATTTATAAAACGCACTAGTAATGCATAAAAGTAGTTGTCAATTGTTGATATACAAGGGCGTATGAAGTGGACTTGGAACGTCTCCCTTGATGAAAGGCCGGATGAAAGTATAGGGTCTGTGGTTTGACGACGTGAATAAAATCAGACAGTTCTATCTCGAAAGCCGATTTCAAAGTACAATTTATACTCTGGACTCTGATCCCGTACTCAAGGGGCTATATTAACTGCCCACCCCCCACTGGCGCCACCACTGCACACACATTAGATCTTGATCACTGATTATTTCCATGTAATAAACTGTTTATGCTGATTAACTTTAGTTTATGTGCCATTAAGTGTTTTGTTAAGTTTCTGTTTCTTACTTCCTTGTTGTAACAATACTTAATTTTAGTATTGTTATGCTAATGAGCCAGATAAGCACAATCTGCACATGCTCAGACATTTTTTTTAGGTCAAACCACCTCGCTGGACGCGATTTTTTTTTCCGTACGAAACATTTACATGAAACTCCACTCGGGCTGTCTCGGCTGAATCGACCCGAAAATCTCATTGCAGAATTCAGGAGGTCAAAAGGTCATCAACAGATAAACGTCTACAAAACAACTTCTGAGAGAACGTCGCTGTCTAATTTTTAAAAATACATTGATGTTACTATATGTTAATACCAATGGGTCTTTTAAAATGACATATAATATTTGATTAAGCTGCACAAGTAATGAAAAGTGTTATTTTAACTTGAGTTACATACTATGACAATTTTAATTTTTTAGTTAGGCCTAGGTTTTGCATAATTACCTAGGCCTACTAAGACGCTTTCTGGGAAAAGCACAAAGAGTAAGGAAAAGCGCGTTTTTCTTCATCATATGAAACAGGGTGACAGTTATTTTCAAATTAAGAGAAGAGCTCAGAATA
>NW_022710991.1:167980-184331 GCF_011630105.1 Anneissia japonica
GCTATACAGTAATAGTAAAACTCGAGCGTCACGACATTGCGAAGTGTCTGATCTTGTTCCTCGTATCGTACTCACTCGAGTCAATCCGAGATGGCCCGAGTGAAGTTTCATGTAAATGTTTCGTACGGAAAAAAAAATCGCTCACTGGACGCAGGGTTCCCGGAACGCCGCCCTCAGCGTTGAGTGCGAAGCACAACTCAGGGCCAAAAGTGGAACGTGAAATTTCGATATGGTTTCGTAGTCAGATTTACGAGAAAAATTTCAGCTACCCGTAGTTCTCGACTGAGACGTCAGTGGGAGCTGTAATGTGTATGGCAAGGAGATTGTGCAACCCTTAATTATTAAGAGAATTTACGCCCAGAAACCTTGTAGTTATTAATATTTTGGTTATAATAGAAAACATTCATTTTTTGGTGACGTCACACTCACAATATAGTTGGCATGCATACGTCATAAGCTAGCTTACGTCACCTTTTCCTGGTATGGCAAACCTTTCTGGCATGCTTTTTTCATGGATAAACAAACACTACTGCTTTGCACATGGATGCTTTGCCCTAGCTAGGGCTACAAGAGCCGCATTGTTAGAATTGTATAGTACTTAAACAGGGTACCTCTGCAACTGAATTATTGTTAGTTATTTGTTTTTTGTTTCTTATTTTAATATATTTCTTTCGAAAGTGTACTTTCTATCACATATTATTGCACTGTCTAGTTAGGCCTGGGCCTAGGCCTATAGTCTTATTATTATGCCTCATCGTCCCCCGCTACACAGTACATCAGTAGCGACTCACACCTCCTTCCCATACAGTACAGACGTTTGCTAGGCAACAACGTGATTGCACCTTTCTTCCTAGGTGTTCTTGTAACGTTGGCATTATTGTTAGTTAACCAGTTGTGTGTATTTCTTTGTGAAAATGAGTACCGCGGTGTACTCATTTTCACAAAGCATTTCCATCCCCTCTTTCCAAGAGGGGAATACAAAATAATTGTCTCCATATCTTCGCTAATTAAATTAATCACCGTAATTTAGCTTACACTTATGAATTTAGCTAGCGCTTAAAATGTACAATAATCATTTCACTACCCGACAACTGTCTCTTATAACTCCGAACTTTATTCATTTGGCCTACGTAATAGTTTCATCTTGCTGTACTATTATATAATATACTCCAACATCACTGGCGCATGGTAACAACCAACTGACTGCAGACCATTTCCGGTTACACATTACTCTCCATAACACAGCACCCCCTAGTTCTGTCACCTCTGGGTCAATTGAAGTAATGACTTAATCAACCCGTAAAAGGGAAACAAAACTTTCCTTAGCCAGACTGCGTATCGTCTAGGTGTATATCTAGGCCTAGCCTAGAATTACGGTATGGTGAGACAATGCAAAATAGGGGTACTAATTTTATTTGGCATGCAAATTGACCATACTTACATACTTCAAAACAAAATAATCTACCAATAAAATCACCTGCTAGTTAAGATATAATGCAAGCATTTTAACAAATTTGATTTTAAATTGATGTGATTTTGTTTTGTAGTACAGTATTATAATAAACATGATATAGCCCAGGCCTAGGCCATTTTAACCGCTTATACAAATGCCAAAAAAGACCCAAAACAAATTAGATTGAAGTTATCAACTAACTAGTGCATTAAAACTATTCATATACTTACTACTTAACTATATAAAATTAAAATGTATTAATCACAAACGCCAATATTTTTTATTTTAATTAAAAATTCAACTCAGCAACTTCCACAGATTTCAACGCATTAGATACTCCTGAGCATGTGCAGATTATGCTTATCTGGTTCATTAGCATAACAATGCCACGCGTAAAGCTATTCAGGTTAGACGGCTTAGACCATGCTTAGACCAGCCAGCTTTCTATCCTGGTAACAGTTAGAAGTCCTTGATTTAATAAACTCATGTTCACGGAAGGCAACCAAAGCTTAGTATTTTCGTGGGCATAATGCCTAGACAGGATTGTTCATTCGTATGGAAATTAGTGTTTTGACGGGAAATTATTTTTATCCAATGGGAATATATTTTATATGGGATGAGTCTATAAATATCCAGCTTTCTTTTTACCGGGTGGAGGGGAACAGCCGAAATGGTTATTTAAAGCCCACGAAGTCGCTAAAAAGAAGCAAAAATAAAGCCTCTACGCGAAAGGCGGTTTGCATAGCACCAATCGGAAAGTGAAATATGACGGAGTGAAGCCAACAGAAATACTTTGGTGCTCCTAGAAGATGAAATAATTATAAATGCTGCAATTGCGGCGGTTTAAGTTGCTAGGAGCCAACGTAGGGGAAGGATGAAGGCAAGAAAAAGGCGTTTTTGGACTAGACCCTGGTTAATGCGCAGGTCTTTGCATGGACAATACGATGCTTTTTATGTCGGAAATGGCAATGGAGGACCACCATGGATTTAGGAACTTCCAGCAAATTGATCCTAAACTTTTTCAGGAAATGTTGGTTCGTGTTGGCTCAAGGATCCGAAATCAGGATACCAGAATGAGAAAGGCACTTGATCCTGGATTGCGACTGGCCATCACCCTGCGATACCTTGCCACTGGGGACTCGTACAGTCTGGAATACGGGTTCCGGGTGGCAAATAACTCAATATCTAAGCTGGTCCCACAAACATGCAAGGCTGTTATCGCTGATGATAATCAGAACTTTAGATTATTACTTGATGCTAGATACAGTTGGTGCCTTCTTTGTAAACTTAGATGGAGACACCCATAGATCTTGAGGTTACGATATACAATATGTTTTAATTTATGAAGTACATTACAACAAATTGCAGTTGTCAATTATTAGATAAGTAATTAGAAACTCTTTTGATTATAGCCTACTGTATAGAAGGAACAGTTACGGTGTAACGAGTTTAAGAGAGTTGTTGAGAAACTTGTATATGACCTAAGATTGGGTAAGTCAGGATAGCCGACTGCTATATTATATGATTGCCATGATAATGAATCCTTGATATATTGTTGTTATGCTATGATGATCTTTGATATTTTGTTATTTACATTATTTACTTTATACTTGATGATGATGTACTTTATGCAATTATATGGTTCTGATATATTATGTTTGTTGATTATAAAGGTTTAAGCAGTGAACTGAAGTTAATAGTTAAGATCTGCATCATTAATGATGTAATGAATTTTGTTTGTTTACTTCCCCCTTTTATCTACAGGGGTCTGGTCTTGTCTTACTTTGTCTTGTATATAATTTGATTCACGTTTCACCATTCTGATGTCCACTGATTTGACGTCATAGTCAAGGAATAAAGAATTTTATCACCCACACAAGTTGCGTCGGACTTCCATTATTTAGCGTGGTATCCTGACAAATACACATTAATCCTAGGAAATCTGAATTCGTGACAAACTGGTGTCAGAAGTGGGATACGTCGGTGGAAGCGCAGCGCAGAACTGAACGTCAATCAAGTACCAGGAAGAAGAAAGAAGACCCCCAACTCAGGCGGGAGTTACAAGTGTTATAGCATAGATTTGTAATCACATATTGTTGTATTGTTTTATTTTTCATTTATCTAACAATATGGCTACAGGTGGTGAACAGGATGGAGCCAATCCTGGATTGGAGGCAATGGTGGCTGCCTTGACAGGAGCATTTAGAAACCTATCTGCACCTAGGGGAATGCCTGCTGTAAAATTATCTAAATTCAGAGGTCTTCCCACGAATCCAGGTGATCCAACAATTAGAGAGTGGTTGGAGGAGTTCGAAGATTACAGCCGTCTGTATAGGTTACAGGGTCGAGAGAAGGCTCAAGTGTTGGTCGCTCACTTAGCTGGAGCTGCTAAAGATGAAATTATGTGAATCAGTGTAGCAGCCCGAGACGATTTTAACCAAGTTTGAGATATATTGAAGGTTAGATTTGGCAAAAGCGAATCCATCCAATCACTGAGTGGCGAGTTATATAGCAGATCTCAACGAAGCAACGAAAGTCTGGCCGAGTTTAGCAGTGTTTTGTTAAGGTTGTACGAGCGGATGGAAGCAGCAGCTGAAGGTGTAGAGAGGGAGGCCTTAAGGAGTCTGAAAGATAAAACCTTGAAGGAGCAATTTGTAAAAGGAGCTGCGGATAAACAGGTCCAGAGGGAGTTAAGACGAAGCATGATTGGTAATGGCAACCAGCCTTTTCAAACCTTCCGGGCAGAAGTACTAGAGCTCTTTCAAGATATGGATCAAACCACAAGCCATGTGAGAGTGCGAGAGTTCGAAGTAGGTGCTGTACGTACGGAATCACCAATCATCAACAGCATGCGGGACGAAATCTCCCAGCTGAGAGAGGCTCTACAGGAGGTGGTACAAGCTGTTAAAAGACCAAATCAAGGACCAACCGGTAAGAAATTGATTTGTTACAACTGTAATCAACCTGGACACCTGAAGAGAGATTGTAGATCAGGACCTAAATGCTATGGATGTAAGCAGAGTGGTCACTATCGTAGAGACTGCCCTAATGAGAAGACTGGTCATGTGAGTAGTGCACCGAATAGCGGGACTCATCAAGACAGGGTTAATATCCGTACCATCCAAGATGATTCAACCCAGAAGTTGCCCTTAGATGTTATAGGAAGCAGCCCGACCTCGATAGTCAAGATCAAGGGGATAAGTACCAGTTGTATTCTGGACACCGGTGCCGAAGCCAGCTTAATACCCTTAAGTTATTATGAAGAACAACTGCGGTCATCCGTTGGCAATTTAGATGACACCGATGGTATTGTTAAGGTCATGGGTGTATCCGGTACTAGTATACCAATTGTTGGGTATCTTCGTGTTCCAGTAGAAGTGTATGGTGTCTCTAAGGAAGTTGCATTCTTAGTCATAAGAGATGACCCACAACAAAGAAGGCGTTCCAAATATCCTGTCATACTAGGTTGCAATGCATTAAGAGTCTTGCTACAAGACAACCGTCTAGAAAGAATGGGTGAATGGAATTTCGTCTCAAAAGTTCTACGAGAAGGAGCTACAACAAGAACACCTCCAGCAGTAAATGCCATACTGAAAACTGGCAATAAGAGAGAGGTTGTACCCCCATTGACTGTCCGACGAGTAGAGTGCGAGATGGTAGATGCCAACAGGTGGAAGGGTAAAGGTATTCTTTTAGTCCTTACAAACTAAGATGTCAGCGCCAAGTCCAGTAGAGTTATATGAAGGCTATATAGTGGAGTTGAATAGCTTGGTGGTTAAGATGCTTGCCTTCCAATCCCAGGGTCCTGGGTTCAATTCCTGCCAGTTGCAGGACTTTTTCTCACGACCAAAACAATTCCACTCCCTAAATCTCATAGTAAAGCATCGTGTGTGTATGTTTGTCTTGTGTAAGGGATTGTCACCTACAAGTAGGACAGTGATATTTTCGCTATTGACAATCCTTGGCACATGTATTGTGTGCCTAAATAAATAAATAAAAAAAATAAATAAATAAAAAAAAATACCGAGATGCAAGGTTCGAAGATTCATGTAACTGTGGCCAATCGTAGCGAAAATCTGTAGTAGAAGCAGAGTTAACAGAAGAAGTGATAGTTCAGCCACAGGATGGATTTGTGGAAGTCATGGTAGCAAACGTTGCAGTAGAATCAGGAACAAAGCCAAGAAGTACGGGAATAGACAAGTCACACCACAACATTAAAGAATCTACTGATAAGCAGACCAGCAACGGGTACCAACGAGGGGAACTACCGAATGGTGTGTCATTGGACGGGCTTACGTCAAGCGAGACCAACAGCATTACTCATCTCCTGCTTAACTATAAGGATGCATTCGCTGAGAATGATATGGACCTAGGATGTTGTGATGTGATACCACACCAAATCACCTCAAGAGACGGTGCACCAATTCGTTTACCATATAGAAGGGTCCCACCTACACAAATTCCTGAAATGAAACAACTGCTACAGGAGATGTTGGATAAAGGCATCATTCAGAAGTCTAAAGTCCTGTCGTACCAATTCGCAAGAAGGATGGCTCCATGCGCTTATGCATCGACTATCGCCAATTAAACATGAGGACCGTTCATGATTCATTCCCTCTTCCAAGAATTGAGGAAACACTCTAGTCTAGGTGGAGCAGAGTATTTCTCATCTCTAGATCTGGCAAACGGCTACTTTCAAATCGCTATGGGAAAGGAATCCATAGAGAAGACAGCGTTCAGGGTTCCCTGGGGACTGTTTGAGTTCTTACGAATGCCCCAAGGCCTAGTAAACAGTCCGAGCACGTTCCAGAGAGTTATGGAACTCATATTTGGAGATTTGAACCTGTCTAAAGTAGTGATATATCTTGACGATATATTGGTGTGTTCATCTACCCTAGAAGAGCACATTAGCAGACTGCAGCTAGTATTGGAACGGTTAAGAAAGTACGGTCTTAAACTCAAGGGAAGAAAATGCAAATTTCTACAGAGGGAGGTACATCACTTAGGCCACATAGTATCAGCAGCAGGTGTAGGAGTCGGCACAGACAAGGTGGAAAAGATTAAGACATGGCCTACTCCTAATAACTGCGAAGAACTAAGATCATTCCTCGGTCTAGCATCCTATTACCGGAAGTTCGTAAATGGATTCGCTAAGATTACAGCACCGCTACATACGGTACATTACTGGGCAAGACTAAAGACGCGTGTAGAAAGGGTAACAGATACCAACGGACCAAGTCTACAACACAGTTTGAATGGAGTGAGGAGGCAGAACGATCCTTCAATGATCTAAAGGTAATGCTAACATCAACACCTGTTCTTATTTACCCGGATTTCAAAAAAGATTTTGTTGTAGAGGTTGATGCTTCAATGAAGGGAATCGGGGCATGCTTAGGTCAACGAGACGAGAAAGGACATCTACACCCAATTGCTTATGCGAGTCGGGGCCTTCGTGGTCCTGAAAGAAACTATGTAAGTCATTCAAGTTACAAGTTAGAACTGCTATCATTGAAGTGGGCGATAACAGACAAGTTTAGAGACTACTTGTTAGGTGGCCATACCATAGTATTAACTGATCATAACCCGCTTGCTTACTTAAACACATCCAAGCTTGGTGCAACAGAGCAGAGGTGGGTGGCGCAGCTGGCAGCATTTGATCTTGAAGTGATATACAGAACCGGCAAGTCAAATCAATGCGCTGACGCTCTAAGTAGATGTCCCAGTAACACTGTGGTAGATGTGCAGACAGTATTTGTACGAGCAGCCCACTGTTCCGATAGTACCTAAATCAATGGTAGAAAACTGTGGTTTACAAGAAGTAACAAGAGATAACCAGACGGTTGAACGATGTATTCTCCCATCCTTTAGTCTAGATCAACTTAACAAGTTACAAGCTAATGACGAGAGTCTGATGATTGTCAGAAAATGCCTAGACCAGAAATGGAAACCAGGAGAGGCTATTCCATCAGAAATATCCGAGGTGAAGTGTTATCTTAAAGAGTGGAATTGTTTAGAGAGACGACAAGGTGTGTTATACAGAAAGACTTCTGTTAATGGGGAAGAGGTACTTCAACTCCTGGTGCCGAAGAGTCTACGTGAGACAATCCTGGACTGTACACACAACAAATGGGGTCACCAAGGTGTTGGTAGGACGCTTAGTCTTTTACGTACCAGATGTTTTTGGCCAGGGTTACAGAGAGATGTAAAGCAATATATAAGGAAATGTTTCAACTGCACTGTAAGTAAAACCTCAACTCCTACACTGAGAACACCCATGCGCCATCTACTGGCATTTCGACCATTGGACATTTTAGCCATTGACTTTTTGAAGTTAGACCGTGGAAGGGGTGGCTACGAGGACGTGCTTGTGATGACGAATGTCTTCACTAAATACGCACAGGCCGTACCATGCAAGGACCAGACAGCAATTGTTGTGGCTAAGGCACTAAGAGACCATTGGTTTGCACATCATGGCACCCCAAGTCGGATACATTCTGATAGAGGTAGGGATTTCGAAGGGAGACTAATTAAGCAGCTATGTAGTCTTTATGGGATAAATAAATCGAGGACAACCCCGTACCATCCTGAAGGAAATGGCCAGGTCGAACGCTTCAATAGCACACTATGTCAGATGATTAGATCCATAGAGCCGACAGACAGAAAGAAATGGCCTGAAATGATATTTCACTTAGTATTTATATACAATACAACTCCTCACAAGTCAACAGGATATTCGCCTTATCGATTGCTGTATGGTAGAGAACCAACACTGCCAGTGGATCAATTATTACCAAACACAAAACAGGATTGGGATGAAGATTACATACAGGAACAAGCAACTGCTATGGCCAAGATGAACGAGCTGGCCAAGATGAACGAGCTTGCCAAACAAAACCTAAATAATGCTGCTGCATACAACAAGAAGAGGCATGATCACAGAGTAACATCCACAGATTTAGCAATCGGTCAGAAGGTCTTATTACAGAGAATGGCATTCACTGGGCGACACAAGCTGGAAGATAAGTTTTATAGAGATTCTTACGTTATAACTGATATCAACTAAGAGAATGATGTATACCAAATACGCCCTGTACATGGAGGTCCATTTAAGAGGGTGAATCGACGAATGTTAAATGAAGACCCAAGAGAAGTTGTCCATGACATAGATTGGCCCTTAGTTGAAAATAAGGATCAAGCAGACGAGCCCACTGAAATCATTGAGGGATCAGATAAAGAGGAAGAAGACTATCGATATATAATTTTTCCTGACGAAGAACAAGACTTACACCAGGCAACAGAACAACCAACGGTTGGAGCCGAAATACCTTGAGTGTTAGATCAACTACCTGTACGACGTTCTACACGATCAACTAGAGGCACTCACTCAAATCCCTTTAATGTCCCACGATCGGTTAATATGTCTTAATCTCTACTGATGATGTGTTATGATGATATTATGGTTTTTTTTTATGTATTTTTTCATTTCTATATATGCTGTATATATGCTTTATTGAGGTATAATTGAGGACAATTATACTCAGTCAGGATGGAATGTGGGAAATAGAAATATTTGTATTGTAGCCATATATTACAACATATCTATATATCGCCATTTTACAGCAGTTAAACACTTACTTAGTAGCCAAGTCCTTTATCATGCAAATTATTAGAGCCAGTTGGCTGAGGTATGATTATATAATATAAACTATGTTGGGTATGCTTGGGTTAAACACCACATTTGCATATATTACGGAGCTACATTTAAATAGTCCTTATTGTTTAATCACTAAGGCGTAATGATAATTAAGAAGTGATTAAGTTAAAAGTCATTTTGGCTTGAGTTTAGCTTGGGTAGCTTGAGTAGGAAGGCATTACCAACACAATGTTCGAAGGGTAATGAGGGAGCTGAGATCTCCGGGTATAAAAGCAATCAAAATTCGAAGAAAGGTACGTTATATAATTGTATTGTTAACACTTTAGTTACAGAACGATATTTACCATGATGTAGATTATTATTGATATATTGTGTAGTAGTATTTATTACAATTACAGACCCTGTGTCTGTATTTGGTTAAGGTTACCTATTGATAATCTGATAGAATATTAGGGAACAGAAGCATTGTAGACTTACACTACTCTTTTGAAAGATACAATAACTGGTGTATATTATATTGTATAATACAACTACAGGATTTGATTTGATGATAATCAGAACTTTAGATTATTACTTGATGCTAGATACAGTTGGTGCCTTCTTTGTAAACTTAGATGGAGACACCCATAGATCTTGAGGTTACGATATACAATATGTTTTAATTTATGAAGTACATTATAACAAATTGCAGTTGTCAATTATTAGATAAGTAATTAGAACCTCTTTTGATTATAGCCTACTGTATAGAAGGAACAGTTATGGTGTAACGAGTTTAAGAGAGTTGTTGAGAAACTTGTATATGACCTAAGATTGGGTAAGTCAGGATAGCCGAATGCTATATTATATGATTGCCATGATAATGAATCCTTGATATATTGTTGTTTTGCTATGATGATCTTTGATATTTTGTTATTTACATTAAAACGTTTCTACGCCACTGTTATTTATCGTACTAAATCAAGGCTACAAAGTATTATTTGATGAACAATCTTTTCACGTGTGTGAATTGTCATTGAGGGCATCTTTTTTAACAGTTAAAGATGTAAAATAATTGTAAATAAAAAAAAAATAGGCTAGCCTAGGCCAGGCTAATTAATAAGAAAAAAATAATACAGCAGTACAAACAAGTTCCTGTCGACTCGTGGACTCGAGGAGACTCCTTTGAAGTCAATTGTACGTTTTTCTTATTGAAAAACAACTCCATATTTTAAATTAATGGTTTAAACTTGTGTTTGTCATTAACAAATTATCAAGCAATACATTGTTTATTCCAGTAAGCTTCAGCAGTCTGTCTGCACATACAAATAAACAACATGCTTTTGCTTCGTAGGTTCGCTTCGCGTAGCCGGCCTTGCTTAGATATCAGGCTACGATGTATCTACGAAGCCTGCGCGCAGGTAAAAATGCAGTATTTTGTGTCGGTACTGTAGTCGTTACCATCCAGCCACTGATTGTTACGCTGCCCACTTTAAAATAACAAAATAATTTGCGATGCACACAGCGACGTTTGTAGTCACACTAATAGAACAACACACATAAACGTCGCATGGCACTGGCAATGGAGTAGCGTAAAATCGAGATCTTGGCCTTGATCGTGCCGACGGAAAAATATTTCCATGGAGAGGTCGGACGAAAGAAACAATGTATTTCAGCAAGTAAAAGCAAAAAAATATTTTTATTATTTTTAAGCTTTCGCCAAAATGGCTAAAGTAGTTGTTTTTTGTTTCGCCATTTCAAAATTGTTTTCGCCCATGGCGACTTGGCGATTGGTTAGCGTGAACCCAGCCTATTTTTCTCTTTCATTTTGATGATAATACGTCAAGCTCTGGCGCATATAGCCTTTTAATTGATTTTAAGCAATGTAATTAACATTTATTTTCATATGAAATTTTCGAAATATCCAGTGGCGGATACAGTAATTTGAAATAGAGCTGGGCCAAGAGAGGGACTTTTACAGATGGAGAGTGTAGCTGGACTACCACCTCAGCCCCACCATGGTTGGGGCTGAGGTAAGAACATTTATGATTACGGCACCTCCATTTGGTCGGAAATGGCACTCTCAGACTGAATTTGAATATAATTTTAATTTTTCTCCACTTTTAAATTTCGAAAAAAAAAAAGTGATGATGGGCCGGCTGGGCCCCTTGAATCTGCCACTGAAATACTCATCATAAAAAGTTTTTAAAATGATCCTTATAACTATGCCCGCTTATATATTTCGTGCAAACTAATATTCATAAAAATAATGATTTATTATCTACTGATTAGCTTGTAACGTATCCAAAATTCGAACTATGAAAAACAAATAAGATAAACTTAAAACAGTCATTAATTTAGTCTTTTTGCATGTACAGTACTTTAAAAATCAATCAAGAGGTTTTTGCTTTTCTCCTCTTTTTGAATTTCACTTTTGTGTAAGTAATATTGCGATAAAGTATTCTGAGTGGGAATGATACCGTCTAATTTACGATCAAACAGGACTAGGGAGATAGGGAGCACACAAAACAGTAGTTAGCATTTTGATTTCACAAACATAAAGGTGATTTACTTAATCTATCATTATCAATGGCGGCTCCAGGAAAGCAAATTAGAGGGGGACAGGGAGGGAATTGCACGTTGGGAAAGTAGAACACCTCAGCCCCACCATGGTTGGGGTTGAGGGAAGAAAATTTATTATTATGACACCTCTAGGTTGCCGAAAATGACACTATCGGATCTAAATTCTAATTATAATTTTCCTTTATTTTTTCCCCATTTTTTAAAAATAATTTTGAAAAAATTAGGGTCGGCTCGGCCCCACTTGATTATTATGGCGTCATTGCGGGACTGCGTCAACGTAACACTGGAGTTTGCAAACTTTCGGTAGGCTTATCACTTAATCAAAATAGGTAGACATCATATCCGTGTTGAAGGCTGAAATTAGAAAAAGCAGTAATCCTATGTATGTAGATAATATTAAACACTAATATATACGTACGGGGCATTAATAATATACAAAAAGAATAAATCGTTAATAGTAGAAATTGTGCACTTTTTAGTTTTTAAAAATATTGGCCTAATAAGGATATATGCTTCCAATTTTAACAGCGTTCAGTACATTGTTTTCACAATAAATTTAGCCTCTGATAGTCGTTGCACCCATAAAATCGATCTAGTGGGTTTCTGAGATGGTTACGAAATGTTTAAACAATTGCGTTTTTACTCGGTTTTGGTCCGGAAAATACGTACCGCACTGTGAACAGACAAAATTAACGAGAGGGTAGCAGCGCCAAGACGCGCTCTGCCACCAGCTATGGACGTACAACAATAGTTGCCGCTTTAGAACTGGAATATAGAGTAAATCATAAATTGACTCAGATTCAGGCAATAATGTGCTAAAAAGACGAATACTATATATACATAGCATGAAGTGATTTAAAAACATTATTTTCATCACGATTGAGAGAAAAAATGTGGGTCTTCTATTTTTTTTTTTTTTGGTCTTCGGTCTTCGTTTTGTAGAAACCCATATAGGGTGTCTATAAAACGAAAACCCTTATGTATTTCTTGATATTCCTCATTTTATTCCGATAAAATAAAGAAATAGGTACATGGCAACTGTTTTATGATGATCTTGAAATACTTTCAATAAGATAACTGAGAAATAATTGGAGGTCTTCGTTTTTCGGGTCTTCGGTCTTCGTTTTGTAGACACCCATATAGGGTGTCTATAAAACGAAGACCCTTGAAAATTTCACAAACAGACGCCCAAAAAAATTCGTAATTTTTATTTTGTGACAGCCTTGTGTATTATCATCAAAATAAAAGAGAAAAGATAGGGGTCTTCGGTTTTCGTTCTATAGACACCAGGTAAAAATGTATTTTTTTTTTAAATATAATATTGGCAATTATATTTTTAATTAGGCCTTTTAATAAACTTTAGAATTAATATTAACCCAGTAACACAATGCATTTGTATTTATTAAAACTCTATGGCATTTAATTTATTTACCAGTTGTCCTGGGGCGGATGTAGGAGGGGGAGAAGTGCAGACGGTTTAATCACAGCCTCTAAATTGTATTAAGAAAAATAATTGTTGTATTGTATTGTTGATATGAATTACCGGTAAGATTTTAAAGGTATGAGAGTGCAATTTCCGGGCACCTTGAGGTCCATATTCTCACAATTTTCACGCCCCAGCCCCAACCCTGTTGGGTAGATAACCAAGTTCAACATTGAAGTAAAACATGCCAACGAAGTATATATTACAAATTTTATTATTTAATGAAATATACATTAAACGAATAAATGTAAATTCAACAAGATATTTACTCATATTATCATTAAAATATTCGTTTAATCTAACATATTTAACAATGTATAAAGTAATCAACACCATCTTTTTGTAAATGTTTCTCAATATCCATGTCGGACTTCAAATCCTATAAAAGAAATACCCAAAAATTATAACTCATGCAATAGGAATGTGGTATAAGCAACAGATATTGTATCATTCATAATTTGTTATCATATTTTGTAATGTTGAAATATGCAAAGGTCTTTGATCTAAATGTAGTTGCCAAAATTTACTCTAAATTGGTGTAGATTTTATTTGCTCGGCTCAAATTTGAAATGGGGGATATGTCTTCTGTAGGCTCAACGTCAATGGACATAGTGGCCGTGTATGAAGCCAAGGTTCCACCCAGGCTCGGTGTTTCTAGAGATATGTACCTCTCCTGGGTCGGTAAACTTCCAAACGTAGAAGGTGGCGATAGACGGCAACCTTGGGTGCCGGTCGAGAAACTGCGATAGGGGAGTTGTATGTAGGGCTTCTGATGTTCGGAGCCTCCAGACACACCCAACAGAGGCGACATAGGCCCAGGGGTGGCGCCAGGACCTGCCCGACGGAGGGGCTAGTGGAGCGAATCGAGTCTCACTTGGCTGTGGGCCAGGGGGCCGCCTAGGGCCCCCGGTGGGGGTCCAGGGGGCCACGGATATTTGATGAATTATGGCGAATTTTTATTACTTATTTGATAGGCATCGAGTTACTATAATATGACTTCATGTAGGCTATGTTTTCTAATTTTGACATCAGCTTCCAAAACCAAAACATTTTGAATAAAGCAAGAAACAAAGAGCCTCATGTTGTCTATTGTAAACGGGTACCAGTTTTCACAACTTGGGATAAGTTGTACCTGTGATTTCATATACCCCATGTACGTCTCAACCTGCTGCTCGTATGGAGACATTTCTTTGGCAGGAGCATTGCGGATTTTGGCCAATTCATCGGCAAGGGTCAGTAACTGCAACGCAAAACAACAACGATTTTGGTTTAGTTAATTATACACCATGCTATGCTGATATTATTGAAGAATATTTAAATTCAACTCGAAGTTGCAATAGAGAAAGACTTGATAAGTTATCAAACAAAGGCATCTATCCATTCATTTTCTTTCAGAATTGTATGAATAAACAACAAGAAGTTGCAATTCAATAGAATCAAATTGTCACTAGATAGTAATGTATCACGACATAATAACATAAAATGCAGTTTTCACCTTGCGAGCACCTCAGATTCTTTAGTTTTAGTAGCCTTGCATTTTCGCCACATCTGCTGTTTTGGCCTGCTCTTGGTATTGACCTTCCTCATGGCCCCAGCTTCATAAGAGATCGAATCTGTGCTAACCGTCTCCATGGCATGAGGAGCATCTCCCTGACGATTATCCTCCTCCTCCTCCTCCTCTTCTTTCTCATCATCGTCATCATCACCACCACTGGGTATGGCCATAGAATCCGATGCCTTAATATCTGGAACTGCAACGTTAATTATAGAGTTTAGTATTCAAGACAGTGAGGTGCATGTCTCGTTAATTATGAATACTTTTGTTTATTTTCAGGTTTTCATGACACAAGTTCGAAATGATTTTGGAAATTATCCCTGTCGAATTAGCTCATATTGCCAGAGGACTTGAACTTGTTGTAATCGAGACATACAACATTGCATGTGCATGTGACTAAAATACTTAGATGCGAACATATCTACATGACAATTATCTTTATTTAAATGAAACCTAGAGTTCATCCTTTTTTGCTCTTTGGCTAAAGTATTTATAGACAAAACAAAAATATTTTACACTATGAAATGTTATTCTTTCCAAACACGCAAACCCAACTAAAAATTCCATTTTGATTTTGTATGTTTTTGTTTGGACACAGAAAAATAATTACAGATGATTATTTTTACATTTATTTTGTCAAAAATCCATCAGTGAAACGTTTTGCATATACAAGATGAAATTTTTCTAATTATATTTTTATTGACATTAGAGTGTATTCCAGAATAAAGCAAGTGGCGTATGTAGATGTCTTGAAATGGGGGAGGGGGATGATGGGGAGCGCGAAGGTGAACAATTCGTTATTTCGCTTTTGTTTTTATTGATGAGGGGGAGGAACTGATTTGGCTAGTAATAGTAAATATTGTGTGGGACACAGTGATAAACTATAAATATTTTGTTATTATTTTTCAAGATAATCCTGTTCTTTTTCATCGTGTCCAATGGTTGCCAAACTGGCTATAGTGGGACACAGTGATAAAGTATAACTGTCTTCTTCAATATTAATTAATATAAGCCGTTTATGAGATTTTGTTATGGACTGCTTTTTACTTTTAGACGACTTAAGTTTTCCCATTGTGTATTTCTTCTTACAAAAGCTTTCTTATCAAAGTACCGATCGGACGGATATATTACCAAAAAAGAAGAAACTCTCACTTTTATCTTTTTGATCATCGACACTGCTTTAATTTTATTCGCTAATAAGTTTAGTAGTTCTTCCCATTATGGGCACCCTAGCTTCCAAAAATGTTTCCGGAAGTCATAGTCTCGTTTGGTCCAGGAATATTGTGTTTTTTCCACATTGTTGAAAATTAATAAAATTCTGAAATTCTCCAATTACAGATAACATGGTAAAGTAAATTTATGTATAAGGATAGCTTATACTATCCAATGTAATTCTATGTAATTTTCATCATATTATTTATTATAGCTATGGAGTTGGAACATGACCGAAGTCCGTTTTTGGTATACCAAATATACCTCCACAGGTTGCCGCATGCTAAAAAGCAAAAAATACTTTTGCATGTTCGGCGTTCCATACATGTACGCATGCGTACTAGGTCAAACCCAGCAGCTCCATCATCAGCAAATTGTTGCGTAATCGGCGTTCCATACTTTGCGCATGCGTACTAGGTCATTCGCAGCAGCATG
>NW_022710991.1:185193-186855 GCF_011630105.1 Anneissia japonica
CCTGTCTCTTATACACATGATCATTAAGTGATTAACAAAGGATTAAATGACAATGAATGATAAACTTTATAATGGTCGTAAATTGCACTAGAGTTTGGTTGGGTGATAGGCCTATGATACAAAGTTTTTTAAGAGATATTTGTTAACATGTCTACAAGCTGTGATAAGTTCGTTTCTCCTGTTTAAGGTAGCCATGGGGGACTTGCATATTATAAAGTACTTTTCCCATAAGCACAAGTTGCATCTTTTAGATGATGGGTTGAATGCCTTGGCTTGCTTGAGAATTTTCCATTTAATAGTGTAGTCTATGTTATTGTCTTTTAATTCCCATATATATATTTGCTTAACTCGGTGTTGCATTTCTTTGTTGGGTTTCTGAATGAAGCAGTGTGATTGTTGTACCGGGTTTTAAGCGCGTTTTCTGTGAGTCCTACATAAGTCTGGTCTGTTTTGTTGTTAGCTGCGACTGTGGCTTGGTAGACAACACTTTTATTTAGGCAACGGCCAGACATGGGGCAATCATTAGGTATTCTGCAGTTGCAACTTTTGGTCTTAGGTTCTGCAGTTGCAACTTTTGGTCTTAGGCTGCTCGGTTTTCAGTGATAAGGTTGTTTTATTGTGTCCGTCGATGTTTTGTTTGAGGTTCCCCATACAACTGTAGCTAATTTTCATGGTATTGTGGTTGAATATTTTGTGTAATGTATGATTTGGTGGGAATTCATCATCTAGCGTTTTTAGGAACGTTTTACCGATATTGGTAGCGACATTCTTGCTAAATGGCGGGTTACACCAAATTATGTTTCTGGTACGATGTTTCCTGGTGTTGGCGGCGTCCTTTGTTTGTTGCGCTGTGGAGAACTTTAGCTGGTGACTGTATCCACTTTTGTCGAGGGCCTGTTGGTATAGTGGTGCTGCTTTATTGAATGACTCTTCATCGAAGGATATTTCAGAAAGGCGTTTTTTGATGCTCTCTGGGATGTTCTTGAGGATTCCGGGTGGGTGGTTTGATTTGTTATGTACGTATAGAGGTGTATTATTCGGTTTCGTGTAGGGCATGTATTTTCCACTCTCCAGGTTTAGCGTTATGTCCAGAAAGTTCACAATTTTTTTGTTGGCTTCGATTGTGATTTTTAGACCGTGTTTGTTGAAGATGGCACATAGATCTTTCTTTGTATTCTCTATTTTACGAGGCGTTGCGTTTATGATTCCGAGGCCATCGTCTCGGTATAAGCCGAAAGTATTGCCGTGTTTTCCCGTAATCTGATGTAGAAGGAAAGATCCAACTAACTCGCATGTTTCAGCCCCATCGTAACTGCCCATTGTGACGTCGAATAGATTGGATGATGCTTTCTTGACCCACGGTTCCCCTGAGTGATGCAAACATGATTTCTTTGCGTGAAGTATTATTTGTCGTCCTTCGGCAGTTATTTTGTCATATCCCGATGCGAAGTTTAATGCATCGTTTATCAGATCGATGGAGATAGACGGGTAGAAGTCAACCACGTCGAAAGCGATAAAAGAATACAGGCTTTTATTCTATGAGGCGCCATCTGTTAACTTATTATTTAGCAAAAAATAACATGGCTTTTTACGTTATATATTTATATATTATTTTATATAATATATAATATTTTATATAATATATAATATTTTATATAATAT
>NW_022710991.1:187799-189580 GCF_011630105.1 Anneissia japonica
TATAGTTTATTCTCTTTCTCTCTAGCCTTTGGTATAACTGTACCTATCTACACTTTATAACAGGAGGTACTAGCTGCTGTCTCTTATACACATCTACACTGATAGGAAGAGATGGAATCTGATAATAGAGGCACGTCTACTAACGACGTCTATGCGAACAGATGATGATAATGACATTCATAATACAAAATGAATAATTATAAATGTAATATCCTCATTTTCCACATGAGCCTTGTCAATCTTTATAGTCATTAGGCCTATATCAAAAACGTTTAACAAATTAAATACACTACAATAATGGAAAACAGAATAGAACAGGATGATATACAAAGCACAACATGAAGGCCAAAAGGTCTGTCATTGTTGTAACCCCTTTTGACAACAAAAATAATAGTATATAATTATCGGCCTATACCTTCATTACTTCCTTACAAAAAATTGGTATAGTAGGAGGTTATTTTTCACCCCTGCTTGTGAAGATTGGCAGTCTTAATTTTTTTTTGGCTTGAGTGGACACACGTTGACTACTCTGAGCCTAGTGTATAACATGTGGCTAATGGGCTTATACCACCTTAACTTTCAGTCTGCGGGGTTCAGTCGTGGCACGATCCAGTGTTCTTCTCATGACTAAAAATCATTATGAACAAATGTATCAATAGATGAGGATTTTTAAATTAATTGACTCGGGCGGTATAGGAATGTGTTGACGGCGGTCACTATAACAACTCCCTGGTTCTATAGAGTTATAGTTTTAAGAACTTTAAAGTATTTTACTTAATAAATAAAAATAAATAAACATTTTCGTACTCATGTGTAGTTGTGTTACGTCTGATGTGCAATACGGTAATAAATTACACAAGACAATCTCCTAGATAGCAAGCCTCGCATGTGTTAAACTAAATATTTAATTATTTGTTTATTAACTGTGGGGTGAAGGTGAATTATATAGGCCAGTATCCTCCATCTGAGTAGCACTCGTGGTGCTTTGTGCATTAACAACAGGGAAACAGAGAATAGTGATGTTTTATAGTTAATCATTAAAACTGTTTGAAACTTTTAATAATAAAATGGGTTTTTTTTAATTGAAATTACTGTAAAAATGCTACATTGAAAACCAGAATTAACTGAATTAATTTAGGCAATGAAAATAAACAACACGCACAATACGAGATTACCAATTAGAATCAATTTATTCAAAATACTATACAGAAATTTAAACTTTATGATATTTATAAATAAACTGAATTTGTCAATACTGTACTTCATTTTATTTAAAAATATATAAAAGTAAATCAAATTTTAATATAACGATTTGCCGTAAGTAGCTGAAATAGAGACTGTAACTTGCCAAATGAGCAAGTTATTTCATATTTTGAATACTGTATATCATTTCTTTCAAAAATACACTAAAAGTAAACCAAATTATAATATAATGATAGGTCAAATATAAATGAAATTATAAAATTACTGTAACTCGTCAGATGAGCAAGCTATTCTATAGGCCTATTTCTAAATAAAAATGTACGATAAATACTAAACAAATAATTAAAGAATAAATTGGAGTAAGTGTTTCAATAAAACTATTAACAATATATTGCGGTATAATAAATATTTAAACAATTTAAACAAAACCGTAAATTATTTTGTAGAGATTTAAAAATTAGTAAGTGGCTACTGTACATAATACAGATCGCATAATTAAAGTGGAAATGACAGGAAAAATTGAAAGAAAAATGGGCATGTAAAATAAAGTGTACCCAAAAATAGGAGCACTGAGGTCA
>NW_022710992.1:0-635 GCF_011630105.1 Anneissia japonica
CTCCCCCTCTCTTTAATCGTTATAATATGATATATGCCTGTTCAACACCAAATGGTTCAATGATGCAAGCATTCTCCCTATCAAACTTTTGATGTGCTGTCCCCTATCCCATTAATAGTAGTATCCTATATTGGTTACTAGGTTACGTTGCTAACGCCTTATCAGTGGCGTAACGATGGGCCCTGTGTATTTCTTAAACTGGGGGCCCTTTTTGGGTCCCGTTCACCAGTTCCATCGTGCATTGTTATTCTAAATGTTTTTTAACGGCGAATAGGCCTGTATGATATAATATGGATCTATAAAGTTGAGGCCAGGGAGGGACTTTCACAGCTGGAGAGTCTATACCACCTCAGACCCACCATGGTTGGGGCTGAGGTAAGAACATTTATGAATATGGCACCTTCAGATGGTCGGAAATGGCACTTCACAGACATAAAATTGTGAATATGATTTTCTTTTTATCTCCAGTTAAAAAATATTTTGACAAATTTAGTGGGTCCCCGGGCCGGCAGCTCCAGGTCGGAAGCCCCCCTCTCCCCCAACTCTTTATTCCGCCACTGGATACCGTATTATGATATGTCCTACATTCGATTTCAGACACACTTTATGCTGTTGCCCTTGTGGGGCTGATATAA
>NW_022710993.1:0-613 GCF_011630105.1 Anneissia japonica
TACACAATTCACTCTAAAGATAGGCTTAATCAAAGTACATAAGAACCTAAAATTCATCCCACGACTTAATCTCGCTCTTGATGTTAATGCTTGTGAATCCCTCTTTGTTGAAATCGTAAACGAAAATAATAAAAATGTAATAATAGGTATTATTTATAGAGCACCTGGCTTAAATGTACATCACTTTACATCTGCCCTTGAATAAACTATAATAAAGATAAACAATGAAAATAAAAAGTGCTATATAATGGGTGATTATAACATTAACTTACTTAATCATAATTTTCACATCCCCACTAGTGAATTTATTGAAAATATTATGGCAAACACTTTTTATCCATTTATATCTAAACCTACACGCATTTCGGATAACTCTGCCACTTTGATCGATAACATATTTACTAATGTATTTGATGATAATATTCTACAGGTATCAAGTGTTTTAATAACTGACATATCTGATCATGTTCCAATATTCCACATCGGTTGTCCTGTCAAATCAAATAAGAGCAATGACACAATATTATAAAACTAAAAATGTATTTAATTAACGAACTCTGAATGCTTTCAATGAAGCTTTAACTCTAGTAGACTGGTCTGTGGTCTATCAAAA
>NW_022710994.1:0-991 GCF_011630105.1 Anneissia japonica
CTTTAAAATAAAAAAAGTGACAACTGGAAGATATCTTATAATTTTAGTCTTTAAAATCCAAAAGGGGACAACTGGAAGATATTAAGTTCCACTGAAAAAGCTCAATTTATTAGGTATTTTCACTTCACTTCTCTAACATTGCAACAATGTAGAAAATGTTTCTTTCGAATTTAGTTTATGGGATTGCAACTCTAGTTATTATTTTTGGGCTATAAATGCGTGAATTATATCAAATGTACATAATTAACTTAATGAAAAAGTATTGTCTTTAGTATTTTGACACCGTTATTTTTTTAAATTGGTCCAAAACCGAAACAGGGCAGGCCAATAAACGAAATTGAGAGAGTGCAGGAAAAAGAAATTCACAAGTTAACAGATGTGAAACAATTCAAAATAATATAACTTCTTTATCCTAATCATAAATGATATGATGGTGAGTTTGGTGTCAGTCTATACCCCTGTTGGTTTGAGGCCAAGGTAAGGAATCGATTAATGATGTACTTAAGTTTCGTGTTTTGTTTTTTGTCGGAAAACAGATTCTAGTAGCCTAGCTAAGCTAACTTGGTACACTATCTGGCCTAACCTGGCAAGTCCTAGGCCTTGCCTACTTACTTTCAATCTTCAACTAGCCTGCCTATAGGGCCAGGCCCTAGGTATGCCTATGCCTAGGGCCTAGCCCAAGTAGTACACTAGGCTACTTACTAGGCCTAGTCTAGCCTAGGCCTAGGTCGCTTTAACTTTACCGAAGAGTGCCTATAAGTAATAATTGGAAATTTAAAAAAAGGATATATCATAGCCATATACGTTCTTGTGCAATGAAAACTTACTGAACTCACCGATCCTTTTGTTTTCCAAGATAAAGAACCGACGTAAACGAACTTTACATGTGCTCTCCTCTTCCATACCACTGCGTGCGCCTGTCCGCGCCGCGATTTTTTTTTCCGTACGAAACATTTACATGAAACTCCACTCGGGCCGTCTCGGCTGAATC
>NW_022710995.1:0-543 GCF_011630105.1 Anneissia japonica
ACACTAAATAATTTGTTTGTTTTTGAACATCTTTTTATTTGGAAAATTTATCTCAGCCGAAAGAAAATTTCTGCATTTAATTCCAAGTACTCCTCCCTTCTTTTCCAACCACGATAGACTTTTCGGCACCACGAACTCGGCCGTTTGCAATCTCTTAAAATTAAAAATGATATATATTTACATCTAAATAATATCTTTAAAGTAAATTAATTGTAAGTTACTTGGTTTATTTGTAGTAATAGGCTAATCACAAATATATATTATTACATAGGAAACTATTAGGCATTGAGACTTAATATCATCGTGTATTTTTATAATTAAGTTAACAATCATTTACAAAAAATCATGATGGAAATATGCATTAAAACATTTAAAAAAAAACAGAAACATGGTGTCCTATTACATTCTTTGCTCGTAATTGTAACAAATGACGTAGTGATGAAGATGATGGACTGATGATGATGGTGATGATGTTGAGTGCAGATCTTAAATTCAGCAGCGATAAGTTAAGATGCTGCGTGGATGAACCTGTCAACTCATCGA
>NW_022710996.1:0-1082 GCF_011630105.1 Anneissia japonica
CATCTGCTATTTAAAATCACATTATTAAGATTGATCTAAATTTGATTTAAATGTATTTAAGGTACATTGTAGTCAATCTATATAGCAAAAATTTCAAGGGCCTGTTATTGGCAAATCCGTGGCTCTCTTTAATTAGAATGAATTAAGTTACATAGTTAGGTAACACAAACTGGCGTTAAAACAAATCTATGAAAACTTTAATAAACACTTTTTGTCTAAACTTTCTAAATTCGCCTTCGAATGTTATTGTCGCAGTACTTAAAGCAATAAATCAATGCTGCTATCAGAATTATCTTCTTCATTCTCATACAACCTAACCCCAGAGTAATTTCGAAGAAGTAGTCTCTGCAATGCATGCTTGAAATTGGAGGTACCTTCGGACCAGAATGATCACATCGAGCATTTATATGGCGCTCTACATAAAGAACACTGCAGCACCTGCCTATACAATTCAAGCGGGCAAAAATAAATAAATTAAAGTACAGTATTTAATTTATATTCAGAAGAGATTAAAAAAAGATAGAACCTCCACCAGGATGGAACCGTATACAAAGACACACAATATATGGTAAAACTTGCATTGAACTGTCTTCATAAAGCTTACGAGGATAAACTTCATATAAAAATATATATATACAGTATTTCATCCGAACAATTTAAATTATTAAATGTAACTGTTATCTTTTAGTTGAACTATCTTACGTCAAATCGGCTTAAAGGGGTCCGTGTAACATAGGCCTAGATTACGCGTTTTGTGCAAGTACAAAGGTGCATGATAAGAATCAAATATAGAATTTAAGCTAACAAAAACAACACAAGTCTACGTTATATTTAGGCCATATTGAAAAAAATGTAAACTTTTCAAAAATTCGGCCAAATATAGTTTGGCCGTGACTTTTCAAATGTTACGGCCAGGCAAATTTTTATACGGTCAGATTTGAGGAATCTGGCCGTCAAAAAGGCCAAATGGCAACCCTGCTGTACATTCCGACATGCCAATCTTACTGTTATATAGGGTGATGTATGCAAATTCAGGCTTCTAGCTAGTGACATCATTGTGATTGGCTAGATAAGCATATGCA
>NW_022710997.1:0-568 GCF_011630105.1 Anneissia japonica
GAAACCGCCACACTGGTGTCAGAAGTGGGATACATTGGTTACGGACGGCAGCATTGAATATTTGCTAGTGAACTACCCTCGCAAGGATTATTATTAGGCCTTTGGCGTAGATGGATTTTGACGGATTTAGTGAGTGATAGACACAGACGAATTTTGCGAGCACACCCTGGAAAAGGGATTATTAGAGGAATTCTGACGAATTTAAGTGAGTGATTACCCTCACAAGGAATATTTATCATTTTGCCTACACGCATGGATTTCTCTAGGGAATCATGGCCAGGATTAGAAAATTCATTGGAATGTTTGAGGCAGGAGATACAGCGGCTGGAGGGCGAGATAAACTTTTCAGGCATGGAGATGAGAGAGACAAATATGGAAGGCCTACCAGGCCAATGTGACATGAATCTATTAGCAACAAGTGCCAATAATTCAACACCATGGATGAGGAACAGGCCAGACGATGGGCCGATTGATAACACTGACCACCTGAAGGCAACGACGGGAACTGAAGCACGTTATTCATTCCCGACAGGACCACCTGTTGGATATAACTCAACGCCGTGGATTA
>NW_022710998.1:0-966 GCF_011630105.1 Anneissia japonica
CCAACTATTCTTTTGACAAAACCAAGCATCTTAGAAGCACATGAAATCGCATAGTCCACATGCCTGCCCTAACACAACTCACAAGAAACAATAATACCAAGGTATTTAAAAAAATTAACTGAATCAAGAATGGTATTTTTAAGGGTATAATTGATTGTGATGGCTTTAGCTGATCTACTGTAGTAATATGCATAACTTTGCATTTGCTTGGGTTCAGTTGCATTTTATTTGAATGACTCCAAGAGACAATGCTATTCAGATCACTCTGAAGTTTATCAACTTCAGATGGCTTACTTATCGCACCATAAAGCACTGTGTCATCAGCATACTGGGGGAGACAGGAGTGCACACACGGAGGCAGGTCGGCAACAAAAATATTAAACAAAATGGGGCCTAATACCGAACCCTGTGGGACTCCTGACAAAACAGGAGCCCAACCCGAATGCGCACCCTTTAATTCGACTCTTTGATATATATGTATACGTATATATATGTATATGTGGCAAAGACAAGCCAAACCTGTCACTTGTCGCAAATCCTGTTTTGGAGATAATGGCCAAAACGTGCTGGAATTTCAAAATTTTGGAAATCTATTTTATTGCACTAAACTAACCTTTATATATCTATACATCATACTATGCTGTTATTTTCCTCATTTTTAATGTTAAAACAACAATTTTTAACGATTTGGTGATGGTTTCTGCCTAAGAAATGCCTGAAATCGTAAACTTTGAAGGCTGATTTCTCAAATACTGTTCTTTAAACAGCTGTATGTTTAAACTCGTGTAACATAATAACGAAGTGTCGGATTTAAATGATTCTTTTTACCATTTTATAGCTCTCGTTTTACTGTTAAACCCTGTATTAATAACTAAAAATTGATTTTTCCGACGAGTGACTGGTTTGGCTTGTCTTTGCCCCATATGTATAATATATAATTATGTATATGTATATATATATATGTAT
>NW_022710999.1:0-541 GCF_011630105.1 Anneissia japonica
TATGCAAAAATAAAGTACCAAGGAATGAAAATTAAAATCGTGTACATTACACCCAAACACCGCAATGCTCGAGTTTCAAACATACGGGTAGCTAGCTGTACTGAACCCTCTGTGTAAATTGAGGGCGCAATTGCAAACGATGGTGCTTAGCGAAATTTGACCATAGAGATATAATAAGAATTTAATAGCTCTATGAATTTGACTGGCTAAATCTATGGCAGCCATCTTGGATGGTACCCACACAGTTCTGCGTATTTCGAACATCGAATACATTGCGGTTAGCGTTCTAGTATTCTTATTATTATCTCTATGGAGTAGTCGTATGAAGGTACCATATCCCCGACAGTTGGCTATGCAGCAATATGTACCCTTTGAATACAAATTGAAGACAAGTGAAGATATAAAGGCAGTCGACTGTCGGGTACATAACGACTAACTTTCCACAAAAACATTAGGCCTAAGCTAGGCCTAGTTCATCAGTACAGTAGTTACTGCGATGCGAGGGTGGTAGATCGTTCAGTCATTGATATCGTGTTATCGT
>NW_022711000.1:0-580 GCF_011630105.1 Anneissia japonica
AACAGAAAATAAGACAGAAAATAATGATGCGGAAACGTTGGGTTAGACAGTAGAACACAATATCATTTATTCAGGGAACGAATATTTCGTCTTGTCCTCAAGGCTTCATCAGCGTAACTGATTACAAAAGTTGGCAAATACTAGATCCAATCATGGAGGAAAGAAAATTTAATTTTCTTTCCTCCATGATCCAATATAATACAATAAACAGTCGGCAATAAATAAAGAAGGGTGATTAAATGAGATAAACAATAATGGAGACATAGGGATAATGATTATGATGGGAGCAAGATAATGAGTTAAAAGTGTGGAAAACAAAGTACTCTGAGTAGTGTAAGCGATAGCCCATGATACAGATAAATACTAGAAATTGCAAATTGCAAGTGAAGTGCTGCGAAGTACAACTGCATAAAATGTTCTTCGAACAAAATTATTTATGCGAGTCAAGTGAAAATAATGAATAATACAAATATAACAAATAATATGAGCACGACCCATTGTCTATATATTATTAAAACAGCGTTGGTACAATAGTGTTTTGCTGCAGTGACATCTCTCTGCTGGCGATGGCTCGCTGCTG
>NW_022711001.1:0-519 GCF_011630105.1 Anneissia japonica
ATAATAAATTAAAGATAACGTTTATTTTTATAATAGTAATACTAATTAGTAATAATAATAATAATAATATAATACTAGGCCTACTTAGTAATAATAGGGTAATAATATCGATAATAAAGGTGACAACAACAATAATAATAATAATAATAATATGAGAAAAATACCAATAAAACACCAATAACAATATTTTTAAAATTACTATTATTAAAATAATAATACTAAGACTATTATATAATAATAATATGAATAAAAAAAAAAAATCGAATTTTTTATTATTTATAATGTGGTAACAATAATAATATCAGCAAAAATTTAAACAATACATAATGTTAATGCTAATCCTAATGCCGAGTTGACTTGTGGCCGAGTTGACCTGCTTCCCTCGAAAGTGTATGGTGTGTCTTAGTTTAGGCTTGGGCTAGCTAAGCCCATGGTGCTTGGAGGGGGGGGCGGGTGGTGATAGGGGTTAGGGGGTTAGGGACTCTTCAGCTTGTGTTTTGCTATGAACACCTACTTTGT
>NW_022711002.1:0-4013 GCF_011630105.1 Anneissia japonica
ACATTAATTCCTTGCTTTTCTTTTGAACTTTCTCGATAATGTTCTTCTCCTGAATTTCAATGGCTGTTGTACACAAGGTTATCTGTGAATCAAATACCAATCTATCCTTTTTTATGAAGTCTAGTTTTTTAGTTAATTTCTTTTCCATTTCTTTGGCTAAATTGAAAACTTCAGTGGCATCTTCATTAAACTTATCTATAGCAACTGATATTGGAATAACATTGTGTTGTTTTTGATAACAGCGGAGGATGTGTTCACATTGCTTACATGCTGATTTGTTGCAAGTACAGCAGTAAAATTCTATTGTGATGTTGCTGTGAGCTGGACATTTGGTTTTTTTGTCTGAGCTGCCATCTTGTTCCTTCATGTCTAGTGTGTACAGTGGGTGGTCATTTGTGGCAGGTATTTTCTCATGACATTCAAAACATTGACCTCTACATAGATACAACTGACATCTTGAGCAGTGGTATGCTGGTTGGTTGTCACAAAAAGAGCACTTAGTTGGTTTCTGCTCCTCAGTTTTTTTAATATACTCTAGTAGTTGACTTATCATTGTCTTTGAAGTAAGCTGTTTTAAATCCTCTTTTGTAAGATCATGTTCTTGTCCACATGTTGGGCATTTCATCTTTCCATGAGTTTCCACCCATTTCTCGATACACTGTAGACAATATGTGTGCATGCATTTCAGTGTCTTTGGTTGGTGAAACCTGTTGAGGCAGATGGCACACTCAAGATCTTTTTTATCCATAAATTCTAATGCCTTGGATACAGACATCTGTAGAGACAATGAAATAACTAGTATATTTGTGTTTTGTGATTAAGAGTTTTAGTAAATGGCAGAAAGTTAAAATATGCACAAAAAAAATGTACAGGAATAAATTATTATTTGTATACATTGTTTAGGAACCTTTTTTCTTCCTAATTTTGTAGTTGAAAACATTAACTCATTGAACTTTTATCAAATATATGTGGCAATACCTCTTTAAATAACACATTTATTGTAAATAAATGAATATAATAATTGTATACATTTAAGAATGTTTTTCTTTATCATAAATTAAGAATTAATATTTTTTTACGACAGCAGCTAGAACACAGATAGTAGGCCTATACACTCAGCCGTTACTACTGTATAAACTACACACCCCGTCGCCTCTGAATAGTGTGTTGCTGTTAAATAGCCTATGCCATGGAACCTACTAATTTTTTTATTAATAAATAAAAAAAGATAACTTCGTGCAAATAAATATACATCCAGGGGCAGAAAATTAATTTTTTATTTATTGCATAAGGATTTAGTTCCGCATTCCGCACCCTAGGTCGAAATGCTCAGCTTACGCGCCCCTGTTAACCCTCTATAGTCATTGCAAGAGAATTGAAAATTGCAAAACGGTATATAAACAGGCTTAGTTTCGCCGAAACGTTTCTTATCTTACCTTATCGTATCTCCTAAGCCTGTGTTGACTGGGTATGTACCTGTTTCTACCTGTGATCAGTTGAATTTGGACGTTTTCTGAGGGAACTACGAAAATTTAATTGTGTTAATTAAGAGTTAGTATAAACAGGGGTAGGGCCTAGATATAAGACACCTGATAATACAGCGGTAGGTTGTAAAAGCCAATACCTTGTTTTTAGTATAAACAGGGGTAGGGCCTAGATATAAGACACCTGATAATACAGCGGTAGGTTGTAAAAGCCAATACCTTGAAAGAAAGCCTAAAATACCTTGAAAGAAAACTAAAACCCACTTTCCGCTCTTGCTTGCCCTGGCCAAGTTCAATCGCCCAGTTTGAAGATTGTGGGAATTCCCAATATGATTCATCGACAAGGGGCTTAATGAAAATCGCTGTCAAACACATAGCATTCATGATTTTGAGTTGGTTTTTATTTAATTACATTTGGTACTTCTTCTTTTGAATATTTAGCGTTAAAAATTAGACATTTGAAATTGTTTTTTCGTGTGAATTTTTCTAGGAGGAAATTGAAGTTCTCGAAGGAAATAGAAGAAGTCTTCGGAGGAAACCAACGACAGCGCTATAATTCCAAATATTTTATATCAGGCAAAATCGGGTGTAATATCGGCTGAGGTTATCGGCACTGCCGCAGTGCGAAAAAAGCTGCTGTTTTCTATCAACACTGCCACAGTGCCAAAAAGCTGCTGTTTTCTATCGGCACTGCCACAGTGCGAAAAATTTTTATCTGCATTATTGCCGCAGTGCGAAAAAAACTCCGATTTTCTATCGGCAATGCCGCAGTGCCAAAACATTGCAGTTTTCTATCGGCACTGCCACTCAAAAAGCTGCTGTTTAATTATCAAATGGATGTTTTTATCTATAGATTTTATCAATAATTGGTTAGGTCTAGCCTAGCCTATATTATTGTTAACATTATATTATATATGTTTTACAATTAATTATAATTATTTCTATTATTAAATATATACATATATCTAGGTCCATACATAAAACAAAAAATAGAACAACAAAAATTAAAAATAAAATAGTAGTAATAATAATAATAATAATACGGTAAATAATAATAATAAAATAATAATAATAACAGTGCTCGAATAATACTATAATAATGAAATAATTGTTTGATTAACGAAATGAATCAGCATAATATTGAATCAACTTGCGTCTATGCAAAACCTGTTTTTTTTAAATAAAGATGTTATCTATTTAATTCTGTTTTAAAAAATAATCCTATAAATTATAAGTTTATTTTCTATGATAATTTTATCCACATAATTCATGTTTTCAATGTTAGTATGGTTGATAAATAATATATAAGATAATAATAATAATAATAATAATAATAATAATAATAATAATAATAATAATAATAATAATAATTAAGGTGCCCGAATAATGATTTAATAAAGAATTAATAATACTTCAATAATACTTCAATAGGCCTATTTTCGATAGTGTGATTAATGAGATATTTGTTGATTAATTTATAGAAATATATGATAGGTATTATAATAGGCCTATACCATTAATAATGATTCAGTATATTTAATCAACTTACGTCTATAGATGTAAAATCTGGTTGTTTTTTTTCAATAAAATATTACCTATATTATTCTGTTTAAAAAAATAATCTTATAAATTACCATACATTATAAAGTTTCATTGTAAGTTATATGAGAATTTAATCTATATAATTTATGTTTTTAATTATTTAGCATTTAAACAATTCAGTGGGCCTAACGCTGGATGTAAATGTAAATGTAAAACAAAACAAAAACAAAAAACAAAAGCATCGCCAAAGTGCTTTCATGTATGCAAATGCTATACTACTACTAATACTATCGCGCGATTACCGCGTATTTTTGGTAAGCAGAGCTCAGGATGGTTCACACGAGGTGAAGAATATCCGTCGAATTGCCGTGTAAATAATAACTTTCACAAGAACTTTACAAATATCTTATTTAATATAATTTTAATTAATATCTTAAATTAGTTAATTACTAATTAATTAATAGATTGATATAAGCATTGTGACCTTATAACTACAATTTATTTAATATAATTTAAATAATAAATACATGAATCCTGCAACGAATTTTTCAGGTCAGAAATTGGCATCAAAAAGTAGTAATTTTTCAATCACGATCTTCGTATTTGTCGGTTCATGGAAATGAAACCGACAACCGAAGCCAAAACACATAAACAGCACGGTACTCTCTAAATACGATGGAAATTAAAAGACAGCAACACACCCTAAACAATATCAAACGGTCTATTATCGACAGAGCATCGGCTTACTCCCAAAAACAAAACGCTACAACCTATGCATAACCGAAAAATTTCACATAATATAGGCCTATTCAGACAGTCAATACTAAACAAAAGAACCGAGCTATTGTCTAAATGCAGGCACAACAAATACTTACTTAAAAACAATTAACTCATTTGCATTTTCACCTGCCTTAGCATTCATGTACTCGCACAATACTTGTATTCTCTCACTCCTTAAGATTGCATTAGCATGAAACAGTCTGTAGA
>NW_022711003.1:0-581 GCF_011630105.1 Anneissia japonica
CTTTCGAGTAGTTCTCGTATATACATGAGTACGCAAAACAAAACCAAAACAAACTGACTGACAAAAAAAAAAAATGAAGAGGATCGCCGCTTTGATCGCGGCGATGGTTGTTTTCGCGGCCGTCTTGTACGGAGTCATCGATCGGTACGAATGGGACGGCGAAACGTTCGGAAGCCCGAAAAAAAGCTACAAAGAGTTGCTGACGGCCAACATCGTGCTATTCGTCATAACTTTCTAGTATAAGAGACAGCCGTTGTCAACTGGGCTCAGGATCTGATGAGCGTCATATTTGGCGGATACCGGCGCTATATAAATGTTCTATTCTATTCTATTCAAACAGATAAATTACAAACACAAAGGATGGGTACTGTCTCTTATACACATCTCAGCTGTCATCGCGTCTGGCCATCCTCTTCGCCGATCTCATGGCCATCGTCATCGAATCCGCTATGACGCAGTATCCGTACGACGTTCGGTGAGTCGAACGGCACCGGCCCGTGATAAATCCACGCTACACACGACTCGACCGCCTGCTCGTACTTGAAAGACAGCACTCGCTCACCCCTCTTCATTAGAAACCT
>NW_022711004.1:0-1051 GCF_011630105.1 Anneissia japonica
TCAATCTTTACATAGAGGAACCGAAAATTTGAGGAAACCATTGCAGTTCTTAAACCAATGATAACGTACTTTTTGTAAGTTCTTCATCAGAAAATCTGTTGACAACGGATCGAAACGTTACAACCAGTACTGTACATATTATCATTGGTTTACTCACAAGAATTTTCCATGTTCATGCATTCGGAAACCAGATGAAACTACTTGAGATGATATTACAGTTTAATCGGAGGAACTTAGCAGAAATTTAGAATAATGTGACCTTGGTTAACTGCTCTTGATCATCTGCCTGTTTGTAAGGATTTGAGATATTGGACTTTAATAAAATGTTCATATACATTAATGTTAAACCGATTTGCATTCTTTTGGGGCCGGGTTAGATTTATTCATATACATTGATTATTCAGAATTGTTATTAATCGGAAGGAAATTGCCGTGCGCTGACTGAGCTTCTAAGTATTTAATTCCACAGTCCCCCGTATAACTGTTATTAAAGCAAGACCTGTTAAAGTAAGTAAACACACAAAGTAGGGATCAACCACCTCTTCACTCTTTCCCTTAAGAATTCGGATCTAAGATTTTCAGAGCCGCAGTGTATCTTGACAATGGACACTGTGACGAGAGTGTGAGAACACTACTGTATACTTTATCGCATGATTCCCCATTCGTTGGTTCGAATACGTTTTACCCACAAGTTGCTTCTTCAAAGAGTATAGTATAATCATGGTATAATGAAACCCGTCTGTAAGAGTCTTTAATATTGTGTACTCTTCACACTGTATATTTATTTTAATGTACGTCCTAATATATTTCGGCATTCGTTTTAAGAACTGGAAAGATATGATTGTCGATTAAGGGCCTACGAAAATCTAATCTATTTCGCAGAAAATTCAATATACAAGTAAATATTTCCAGAAGTTATGGTACCATATTTTCCATAGAATTGGTGAATAACACAGTGTTTGATACTCGTATTCTAACGAAGTAATACGTTCAATCGGATTGCAAAAACCATCGACTTTTCTATCAATCCATGTGTTTATAAGGAGAACAA
>NW_022711005.1:0-3331 GCF_011630105.1 Anneissia japonica
CCAGAGGAGGATGAGGGGTGGCAACATAACACTATACTCTCTAGCAGTCAGGGCCCAGCCAGAGGTGTGTTGAGGGGTTTTAACACCCTCTAAAATTAATCGAAATAAACAAAAAATCCCGATAATGTAGTAGTAAAGGTAAAATATAGGCCTTTATGTATGATTTATGTATTGATTTATTATGATTTACAGAGGATCCCGGAGGTACTGTCCAACCAGGGCCCCCCTCCCCCCTTAGAAAAAACCAGAAATAATTAAAAGAAATGAATGAATCATAAACCTAACATACTGTGAATTGTTAACATTCTTTCATTACATCTTTATATGATTGTAAATTTTAATTTCATATGTAGGCCTATAATTCGGGATTAGATCAAATTAAATCTCACTATATTCTAGCTCCTATTTTGTTTTCTTGAAAAATATGAAGTTGAAGTTTGACTTAAAATCAAATAAATTTAATGCATAATTTCATATGTAGGGCTATAATTCGGGATTAGATCAAATTAAATCTCACTATATTCTAGCTCCTATTTTGTTTTCTTGAAAAATATGAAGTTGAAGTTTGACTTAAAATCAAATAAATTTTTTTTAAAGTGAATAAATTTGTTATACCTTATAGTAATATTGCACAGTATATAAACAATAAAAGGAAAATAAGTGGGGGTGTTTTAGCCTGAATTTAGTAGTACAGTATTCTCAGATGCAATGGAAGTGTTGAAAATACGGATAAACAAATAAACTTGCCCTTGAAGAAAAAATAAAAATATGGTACTTGTTTTGTTTGTTTATGTATGCTCTTTGGATTCATTTAGGATGCTGTATAAAAGTAACAATTCAGAGACTATTTACAACTTTTATTAAAACAAGTTTTCTTGCACTTTTACAATCAAAGAAATGATTGCTGGAAAGATCACAACCACTCAGGACATTACAAAAGACTGAATGATACATTATGCCTTTTTGTAGAACAAACAGATTGGCTAATTCTACCATTCCCACTTTTGTCAAACTATTAAATAGTGAAGCCCAGTGTATTAATTCGCCTTTTTTTGGGGTCAAATTTATATTTTTCTAGTTTTTAGATGTAGGCAATAATTCAAAATTCTTAATTTAATTGTATAATACATAAGTTTTTTGTAATAAATTAACTTTGGTAGATAAGTATCTTTTTAGAATAATGCATTTTTTTGTAGCAATTAAATGTAAGTACAGTACTGTAATACATATAAATTTTAATTACAATTTAATACTTATAAATTTTAATTACAATTTTATATAGACTGAATTGCTTGCCTGTAATAAATTTAATTTTATGTTTTTCTTGTATAATTAATTTATAATAAGTCATATTTATAATCTTTTTTGAAATGTTTTTGTCTAGGCCATAAATTTATTTCGTTTAATGTCTTGTATTTTTCTGCCGTTTATATTGTAAATTCAGATAAATTTCTACATTTTCTATGTTGCCTTCTGAGTGTTTTTTTTTATACCAATAAATGAAATGATAACAATCTTGTATCTTATTATATTGTGTATATTGCAATTGAGTTTCCTAGTACTAAAATTAAAGCAACAATTGAATTTCTTTTAAGAATGTACAAATGTGTTACTTTTATTTGAACACATGTATGAACTATCAATCCAGTCTCATAATCAAATGAAAATCTTTCTTGCATTTGGAAAGCTACAACTTACATACTGGTCTCTCAAAAGGTTCAGATTTGGTAAGGTAAAACTAATATCAATTAAGTAACCCAAAACATAAAGTGATACACCAAAACCTACAGATGCTAAATTTTAATAAATTCACCCTTCTCAACATGGCAAGATGTATAAAATTATACTTTCTAATATACATCAGATTATTAAATGACAAAAAGTAAATTTAATTAAAAATTAAAACATGAATAGAAGGTACTGTATACAAAATATGATCTACAGAGCAATTACAAATAGATTTGTTATGATCTTTATTTTGTTTATTTTTATTTATTATGTTTTCTTTATTTATGTTCAGCAGCCTTAATTAGAAAAAATTTACATTCATTTTGGGCTATAGAAAGATGGTCCTTAAGTAGAGGTGGTTTTTAATTAGAGGGAAACTGGCCTGTCTGTAAATGCTGATGCTGAGATGCAGTAATATGCCAGCCACAGGCAGGTATATGAAGTATGACAAAACAGGCTTCGGTCATGTTCGATCTCCATAACCGCGCTACGTCTGTTTGGAGTCTACTGTATTTCATTTTGGGTAGCTAGGAGGTACAAATGTATGAGGCACCAAGTGTAAATTTATTATTTAACACAATTATTTATATATAACTCATTATTTAACATATAATTGAATAGATCACCCATTATTTATATATAATGCATTTACGTCTAAAAGATTATATAATAATTGCGTTAACCTTTTTATTATTTATATATAATTAGTTTGCTGATTACATTATATATAAATAATGAAAGGCTAACCAAACATTATTTATATATAATAAGGTTACTGGCTTAATTATATATAAATAAGGAAGGGGAAACACAATAATTTTATATAAATAATGAAAAATAACTTACAATTATTTATATATAATAAGTTCACTGATTCCATTATGTATAAATAATGAAAAGGTAACAAATCATTATACATAAATAATGAAAAGTAACTTACAATTATTTATATATAATAAGTTCACTGATTTCATTATATATAAATAACGAATTGACTTCAAACTCATTTATAAATAACTGCTTTTACATTTAATTATATATAAATAATGATTACTGGCTTCATTATATATAAATAAGGAAGGGGTAACACATCATTATATATAAATAATGAAAAATAACTTACAATTATTAATTTAAAAAAAAATCATTATATATAAATGAAAAGTAACTTACAATTATTTACATATAATAAGTTCACTGATTTCATTATATATAAATAACGAATTGACTTCAAACTCATTATTTATAAATAGCTGCTTTTACATTTCATTATATATAAATAATAGCTGTTGCAAAACCATTATATGTATATAATGCTTGAACTTAGACTTACAATTAGGGCCTATTCACCTATCGAAATGGCAAAGCAATGGATACAGCAGATTATTGAATCCAATGGCGCCAATAATAATAATAATAATAATAATAATAATAATCTTGAAAATATATATGTATATATATATATATATATATATATATATGTGTGTGTATGTATATATGAGTGTATGTTTATATATATGTATGTGTGTATGTGTGTGCTTATACACATCTAGATGTGTATAAGAGACAGGTTCATGTATGCTACTATTCGAGAAAGCTTAAC
>NW_022711005.1:3774-19614 GCF_011630105.1 Anneissia japonica
CGATGACGGATTGCGGATTTTTTTTTTTTTTTTTTTTTTTAATCCGAACAATTCGTTATTGCGCTTTTGTTTTTATTGATGAGGGAGGGACTGTTTATATTTGGCTAGTAATAGTAAATATTTTTTTTTTATCCCGCATCAATATTTCCCAATTTTTTCACGCGGGGGGGTGGGGGGAGGGTGATGATCTAACAATTTTTTCAGTGCCCTACATTGGCTATAGTGGGACACAGTGATAAACTATAAATATTATATAATCCTATTATTTTTCATTGTGTCCAATGGTTGCCAAATTGGCTTTAGTGGGACACAGTGATAAACTATAAATATATTGTTTAATATTTTCCAAGATAATCCTATTATTTTTCATTGTGTCCAATGGTTGCCAAATTGGCTTTAGTGGGACACAGTGATAAAGTACAACTGTCTTCTTTAATATTTTCGAAGTTAATCATTTCCTACTTCATTGTGTTCAATGGCTGCTAAGAGCACATGTAAAAAATTATTAGATTATCACTCTTTAAAAAAAGTCAATGAGGGAGGCGGTTTTTTTGGGGGGGGTTTTTTTTTTTTGTTTTTTAAACGGAACAATTGATTATTTCGCTTTTGTTCTTATTGATGAGGGAGGGACTGTCTATATTTGGCTAGTAATAGTAAATATTGTATAAAAACTGGTTTAAATTTTATGTTTTTTTAAAGAAATGTATCTGAAGTCACAAATTTCCATTGTGTTATGCTGTGAAAATAATTAATGCGGCAAAGAATTTTTTTTATTCCCGCATCAATATTTCCCAAATTTGTCACGCAGGGTGGGAGTGGGGGGGGGATGATCTAACAATTTTTTAGTGCCCTAAATTGGCTATAGTGGGACACAGGGATAAACTATAAATATCTTGTTTAATATTTTCTAAGTTAATCCTTTTCTTTTTCATTGTGTTCAATGGCTGCTAAGAGCACATAGAAAAAAAAATTATTAAATTATCACTATTTAAAAAAAAAACCAATGAGGGAGGGCTGTTTTTTTGTTTTTTTTTTAATCCGAACAATTGATTATTTCGCTTTTGTTTTTATTAGTGAGAGGGGGAGTGTTTATAATTGGCTAGTATTAGTAAATATTGTATTGTTTAATTCTATAGTTTTTTAAAGAAATGTATCTGAAGTCACAAAATTGCATTGTGTTATGCTGTTAAAATAATTGATGCGGCAAAAAAAGAAATTGTTTTTTTATTCCCGCATCAATATTTCCCGAATTTTCCCCGCGGGGAAAAATCAAAAATAATCCTATTCTTTTTCATTGTGTCCAATGGTTACCAAATTGGCTATAGTGGGACACAGTGATGAAGTACAACTGTCTTCTTTAATATTTTCTAAGTTAATCCTTTTCTTTTTCATTGTGCTCAATGGCTTCTAAGAGCACATAGAAAAAATTATTAGATTATCACTCTTTAAAAAAAAAAACGATGAGGGAGGGTTGTTTTTTGTTATTTTTTTTGTTTTTGTTTTCCTTTTTTTTAATCAGAACAATTCGTTATTTCGCTTTTGTTTTTATTGATGAGGGGGAGGGACTGTTTATATTTGGCTAGTAATAGTAAATATTGTGTAGGACACAGTGATAAACTGTAAATATTTTGTTATTATTTTTCAAGATAATCCTGTTCTTTTCCATTGTGTCCAATAGTTGCCAAATTGGCTATAGTGGGACACAGTGATAAAGTACAACTGTCTTCTTCAATATTAATTAATATAAGCCGTTTATGAGACTTTGTAATGGATTGCTTTTTACTTTTAGACGACTTAATTTTTCCCATTGTGTATTTCTTCTTACAAAAGCTTTCTTATCAAAGTACCGATCGGACGGATATGTTACCAAAAAAGAAGAAACTCTCACTTTTATCTTTTTGATCATCGACACTGCTTTAATTTGATTCGCTAATAAGTTTAGTAGTTCTTCCCATTATGGGCTTCCTAGCTTCCAAAAATGTTTCCGGAAGTCATAGTCTCATTTTGTCCAGGAATATTGTGTTTTTTCCACATTGTTGAAAATTAATAAAATTTTGAAATTCTCCAATTACAGATAACATGGTAAAGTAAATTCATTTATAAGGATAGCTTATACTATCCAATGTAATTCTATGTAATTTTCATCATATTATTTATTATAGCTATAGAGTTGGAACATGACCGAAGTCCGTTTTTGGTAAACCAAATATACCTCCACAGGTTGCCGCATGCTAAAAAGCAAAAAAATACTTTTGCATGTTCGGCGTTCCATACATGTACGCATGCGTACTAGGTCAAACGCAGCAGCTCCATCATCAGCAAATTGTTGCGTAGTCGGCGTTCCATACTTTACGCATGCGTACTAGGTCATTTGCAGCAGCATGAGTCAAATTCTAAAATCACTATTTTTGCGTGATCGGCGTTCCATACATTTGCGCATGCGTACTAGGTGATTCGCCAGCAGCGAGTCGGCTCCAGCACCGAGTCGCCAGCAGCGAGATGTCACTGCAGCAAAACGTCTATCAGTATGTTTAAACTCTTGTAACTTCGCAAAACACTAAAATGTGAGATTTAATTGGTTCTTTTACCATTTTTATAGTTGTCATTTTACTCTTTAACCCTGTACATCTTGCAACTGATCAGTAGCCTCATGTATCATGCATCTTGCAACTGACCAGTAGCCTCATGTATCATGCATCTTGCAACTGACCAGTAGCCTCATGTATCATGCATCTTGCAACTGACCAGTAGCCTCATGTATCATGCATCTTGCAACTGACCAATAGCCTCATGTATCATGCATCTTGCAACTGACCAGTAGCCTCATGTATCATGTATCTTGCAACTGACCAGTAGCCTCATGTATCATGCATCTTGCAACTGACCAGTAGCCTCATGTATCATGCATCTTGCAACTGACCAGTAGCCTCATGTATCATGCATCTTGCAACTGACCAGTAGCCTCATGTATCATGCATCTTGCAACTGACCAGTAGCCTCATGTATCATGCATCTTGCAACTGACCAGTAGCCTCATGTATCATGCATCTTGCAACTGTCCAGTAGCCTCATGTATCATGCATCTAGCAACTGACCAGTAGCCTCATCCATCTTGCAACTGACCAGTAGCCTCATGTATCATGCATCTTGCAACTGACCAGTAGCCTCATGTATCATGCATCTTGCAACTGACCAGTATTCTCATCCATCTTGCAACTGACCAGTAGCCTCATGTAACATGCATCTTGCAACTGACCAGTAGCCTCATGCATCTTGCAACTGACCAGTAGCCTCATGTATCATTCATCTTGCAACTGACCAGTAGCCTCATGTATCATTCATCTTGCAACTGACCAGTAGCCTCATGTATCATGTATCATGCATCTTGCAACTGACCAGTAAGCTCATCCATCTTGCAACTGACCAGTAGCCTCATGTATCATGCATCTTGCAACTGACCAGTAGCCTCATGCATCATGCATCTTGCAACTGACCAGTAGCCTCATGTATCATGCATCTTGCAACTGACCAGTAGCCTCATGTATCATGCATCTTGCAATCAGTTACTAGCACTGTTGATTTCAAGGTGATTTTGATTATTTGTCAAATAGCTCATTGACCAATAAACGCGAAGTTGACATCATGAAGTTGTCATCTAGTCAGTAGTGCATTGCCCTGCAATCCGTGACGTAGGTCATTCTTATTGACCAATTAGCAAGAAGTTGAAATCATGACGCTATCAGCTGGTCAGTAATTAAGTGGCCTTCATCTGTGTTGTAGCCTTATCCTTCTCTGATTACGGGGAGTTATATACCAGGTTCTTTAAGTAGACCTATATAGACTGTCGATTTTCTTGCTTAAAAATCTGCATGTTCTTTAATAAATTGCAAACAGCCAACTCACCCGCAATATAGAATTGGGAAACTAATATATTTACAGTTAATTTAGTTGTTACAATACCTTTATAGGATTTTGATTATTCACATTATTTTATTCAATCATAAAATTTCCCCTTGTTGGATGAATAGGTATTATTGTAAACGATTGTAAACCACAATCATTATTTAAAGTAGGTAAATGGAAAGTTCGGATACCTTTTATTTAAAAAAAAAGTATCTGTTATGTCTGTTTTTCTCTATGTGTATAAAAATAAAGACGGCTCTGCTCCACGAAATAAAATAAATCAAAATCTAATATCTCAAAGTTAAAGCTTACAGTTGTTAATTAATTTTTTAAGATAGAAAAACACAAACAACACTAAGTACTGTATGGTACAGTCAAGGTAAAAATGATTTATTTTAAACTTTCAACATAGTATATCATACTCGGTCCGATATACGAAGAGTAAAAAATATACAATACCTAAAATTTAACCCTATGTATTTTTTTTATTTGATTGCTGTTGAGTAATATATTGGTTTATTCAAAATAATTAATTAATTACTATAGTATATTATATTCAATGAATCCACGAAACACATAACATTAAGAAATTTAAATTTAGAGATTGGTAATTATAGTTATAAGTTAACAAGGAGGGTTGTAAAAGAAATAAATCGAATAGTCTAATATTTTATTTGGTGGGAAATAAACAAATAGTTAATTCTCAACAGGAAATGGTTTAAACAAGTATTTAAGTCAATAATGAGAGTTATTTACAGGTCTGGTTAAAGCGTAAATACATGTTAGTGTTATTTAATACAAAGATTGTGTCAGGAACATGAGAATATGGTATAGCACATGTCTATTTTCGAAGGATATTATACCTTTTTTAATATTCTCATTTAGCTTCTTAATTAACACTCGGACAATTCATTAACTAATGGTACATTTATAAATACGGATTTAACATAAAATGCATATCACTGTGGTACGATCCTTACGGTTGTACGATATTGTAACTTAAGCTTGTTTGCTAAATAATGGTATACGCTAAATTCCTGAACCGATGATCCACTGAATAATTTCAGATAAAATAAAAACAATTTATCTCCAAATAAGAAAACAGACGACATATTATCTATTTGTCATTTTTAAGAATTTGAATTTTCAGTACTCTAAAAAATAATCAATAGATCGAAACGTTGGACCTCAATATGTCTTCAGTTTCATTTAGTCCAGTCCGCCGCGAGTTTTGGCCGTCGAATTATTTAACGTATTCTTTTGTTACACTCAAGTCTAATTTGTGTTTTTTTTTTTATCCTTAACTATAAATCTTATTTTTAATAGGTTTAGTGAGTACATGTTAACAAACATGTTAACTAAAAATGATTTTTTTTCACAAATATATCGATCGGCTTTAGTGTTGTTTGAAACATTTCATTATTTAAATGTTATTAAAACTAAAATAAGAAAATCGTGGTTTAAAAAGATAGGCTGCTGAAATGATCGTAGACCAATGCCAATGTCCTTATTTGGAGGTAAATTACATCAGCCTACTTTCAGCAAACAAAATTTAGGGTATGGTGTTGTATCCCAGCCACGGCATAATAAATTTGATACTTTCAAGAAAAAACTATTACATTGCTGACAAAATATATAACAATACATTACAATACAATATTTACAGTTAAAGTTGTCATGATTTTAAATAGGTTGATGTACGACTTCTTGTAACACGTGAGAATGATAGTCTTGTGTGGAAATATTGCTTAAGTGGGCAACAATTTATCTTTCCTCTATAATGAGCTTTATAATTATATCGAAACGCGATACAAAAAAATGATTGCGATTTTTTTTTAAACTGATTTGGAAGTAACAGTGTTAGTATCAGGTTTTACTTTTCAGTACTGGTACTGTATATATTTCTTTTTTTTTAACTAATAAATTTATTTTAAAATTTAATTATTGTATATTACTGCTGATTAAGTATTGTTTTATAGAGTTGGATTTAAAAAAAAACTAAGAAACACACCAGTCTATATTTCATTTCAAAAATGTTTAATTCCCAATGAATTTTTAATAACATTCTAATTAGTGTAAAAAAAAACCAAATTATTTTGATTGTGATTTTTTTTTTTTCAACTGGCTTGGAAGTAACAGGGTTGTGTACTTTTCATTACTGGTACTGTATATTTTTTTTTTACTGATAAATTTATTTTAAAATTTAATTATTGTATATTACTGCTGATTAAGTATTGTTTTATAGAGATTTGGATTTAAAAAACAATACATGAAACACACCAGTCTAACTATCACTGCCAATTTTGTTAAATTCCCAATGAATTTTTAATAACATTCTAATCAACTGGCTTAAAAGTAACAGGCTTGTTTACTTTTCAGTACTGGTACTGTATATTTATATTTTTTTAACTATATAAATTTATTTTAAAATTTATTTATTGTGTATTGTGCTGATTAAGTATTGTTTTATAGAGATTTGGATTTAAAAAACAATCCATGAAACACACACTAGTCTAAACAAATAAACAACTCATAAAGCTGTGTTTTAAACTTTTGTTCAGATAATCTTTTTCCCGCCGTGCATGAGAGTTGCAACAAAAGAATTTTTTTTTTTTTTTAACCACAAGTGGACTCTACATCGTAGTCTGTATTCCTTAAATTTAGTAGGTCTACCTTGGTATTATCTTTTTGTTGTAAGACTTTTTCATCTTTAGATTTTAAATTTTGTAGGTTAGTTATTTTAAGCATTTACTTTACAGTTCACCTGTAAATATTTCTGAGTATGAAATGCGATGTGAAATGTGATCTCATCTAATTTCATATGTTATTTTTCTACCTTTCTTTAATTTTGTAATATTATTATATACAGTCGATTGTTATTTATTTTGTTTGTTAAATTTTCCCCTTTTTTTGTTTTTGTTTGTACGAACGCACCAATATGTATTGAGTGCCACCGATTCAAAGGTGTATGTTCAAATAAATAAATAAGTACTGTGCCCGTAGGGTATATAACAGCTGGGTCATCGCATTAGTGTTAATTGTTTTCATCTTTTCGTTATAAAAAGTTTAAGGCTACGGTCACACTAGCGTCTCAAGCCTGGCTTGACTCAACGCGGGTGAGATTTCAAGCCAGAATCGAAATTCTGGGTCGGTCACACTTCTAAGTTGGATTGACCTCTAAATTATGAAAGTTGAAACAGCAGAGCCGTAAAGAGAGAGTTTGGCCAACTCTGTTTCACGGGATTCGATATACGCGCGTGTGATTGGGTGGATCACAATCAAAGATTTTACACCAGACGTGCCCGAACCACTCTTCTTCAACTGATCTTTTATCAGCTTGTATTGGGCTTGCAATGCCTTCGCTTTTGTTTGAATTTGGGCCGTCGTTCCCTTTTCATGTCCGAGACTGGCTAATCTGTCAGCAAGCACGCCAAAAATTCCCGTTTTGTTGTTGGTTTTTTTATTTTCTATCCGGTCTATCAGCTCGGGTTGGCCCCACAAATCTACCAAGTAAGCAGTTTCCTGGTCGCTCTCAATCGCATTATTATTAATTAAAATAATTTGAATTAACTTTTATGAAAAGTAATGATTGCGTCTTGATTGAACACACGTTTTTTATTCAAGAACTTCTAAACGCAACAGCGTCATCGACTGTGATTGGTCGACAGCCGATGAGGAAATGTCAATCTCGGTCACGCCAGGGTCAATCCAGGGTCAATATGGGTGCTGAGCCGGGATCGAGATAGGTAGATTGAGATTGAGGTCACGCCAGGCGCGAGTCGGTGCAGATGCGGTCACATTACGAAAATCTCACCCGCGGTGAGTCAAGCCAGGCTTGAAACTCTAGTGTGAGGCGCGTAAACATTTTGATAGTTGGAAAAGGTTATTAATATAAGTCTGCATTATTTCAGAGATAATGTTTTACTCAACTATATCTTTGCCCTCAAAGTTTATGTAATTTTATAAGTGCCTCTGAATAAAATATAATTTTAGGACAAAAAATGATTATCTCTTACCTAACAATTTCGTCAAACAAGGATTCTGTTGCATGTCTTCATGATTTTCCTTTTTTCAGTACATTTATTAAATCTTCGGCAGATAGTGTACCGTCCCATTCATCGTTTTTAGAGGGCTGTAAAATATCCCTGAGGAAAAAATATTTCAAATTTTCTTAAAACTTTTGACCAAATATTTGCTAGAGGTCTATTACCGAAAGTGCCTGTTTTTTGCTTCTTAACATGTATGACTACACGGTAGATCTACCTACGTAAATATAGAGGGTGTGGAATAAAATTGATTTGGATGTATAACATGAATAAATCGACCCATTAAAGTACTTACCAAGCAAGTGCTTCAAGTAGGTCGGGTTGCTGCAATCTCTTAAATTTTTTTCCTTTGTTCGGAAATTCGCTGCGAAATTCTGTTTCCGAACTGCATCAATTTTTGTGGCATTGGCTGATTGTTGTCGTGTTGAACACGTCTAATCATCGAACCTGTTGATATTCTGGCCTTTTTAGCGTGCTCATCCACATTATTGATAACAGCAGCAATTGGTTCATTTACTGTATAAGAGATGCCATGCACCTTTGTGTGTAATTTCAATTTATTCATCGATGTCGTCATTATAGTTTAGGATAGCATCTTGTTTGTCCTGTAGATGCCCACCACTCAAAAGTAAAACTACAAAGTACGATAAACTCAGGTGCGATGTGCTGCTTGGTTTGGGTGTACATTGTGACGAACTACCATTCCGTTTTCATTTACAAATTTATCAAATCTTGTCCATCCCTTATTCTGTAGTCCGGCATACATGCCCAGAAATTTCATGGAATCAGCTACTAATTACATATTGATGCCCATCTCTTTCAAGTCCAGGTATATCATAAGGCTATCCTAATTGTCTCGTCCCTCGATACATCTTTTCGAGTAAATCATTGATCGTTTTTCGTACTGAAATTATAAAATTGTTGCTCCGAAATATTTTGCCTTGTCTGTCCTGAATGGTTTAATTCAGTTATAACATCATGATACTCCTGATGTAATTTGAACGCTTAAAATGCTACGGTATTTTATATCTTCCTGCTACACTCCCTGGCAATACTGTGACCCATTAGAAGGACAGTGACAGTTTGCACGTCAACGATGTCTCCTACCGGTTAGGTGTTACGTATTCCAGGCCAAGATAACTTTATTCTACACAGTGGCATTGTATTTTCTACAGTATACCGAAACCTATGTGGACATCTTGCGCGAATCGGCCCATTCGGTTATTCAAAGAAAAAAAAATACAGATGAATTAACTTGTAATCCGATTATCATTCTGGGAATAAGCTTAGCGGTTGTACCAAGAGTGAAGACTGACTTGAGTAAAAACATATTACGATGGTAAAAACAATGGGAATGATGAGTCGGGATTTTAGATTTTGATTTAAAAATATTATATAAGTTTTGTTAGTTGGACTTCATTATATTTCATTCCATTTATTTCGTCTCCAATATGACATAAACAACTCGGTAAAAGTAAAAACAACACAGACAGGATTCCCAAAAGCGAACTAAAGTAAATCAAACTATCGAGTGGGTCTCCAGACACAGAATAATAACAGAGGAAACATCGAAAAATATGATAAATTTTTATTATTATTATTATTATTATTATTATTATTATTATTACATCATAATACATTACGAAGCATTTTTAACATCCTCTATACATTTTTAAAATAATAGTTGTTTTGAGTTACTATTGTATGGTTTGAACAAAGAGTGTTTATTTCAACATCTCCCAGGATGAAACATTGGGAATGTATCCGAGGGGGTGCAACCGTAGCACCTGGGTGACTGTTGTATTTTTGGATTTGGTAGTCTCACCTTAGGTCATCTGAAATTTAAAAGGATAATAAATATCGATATGTCCTAAAATTATGATTAATATTGGTTCATATTTATTATCCACAAAATTGAGCCCTGTATTTCGACTAATTTCACATAGATGACGGCTTCACTTCCCATCAATTTTGAGTAATTGCACTTTATGAGATGGATTCTCATGACTCTCTTAAGCCCCCTGTCTATCACTTAACAAATAAGCCCCCTAGGCACAGAAACTCACAGGAATCTATTTTTTAGCAGAGTTTTAATAAGGGTGGAGTTTTTCAAATGGGTAGCGCAGTCTTGTAAATGTGTAGCACAGTCTTACAAATGGATAGCACGGACATTCAAATGGGTAGCACAGTTTTTCAAAATAGGTATCATAGTTTTTCAATTGGGTAGCGCAGTTTTTCAAACTGGCAAGTGCCCAGGGGCCCGGGCCCAACAGGGGCCCAGTCTGCTAGTCTTTTTTTTTAAATATTTAAAGAAAGTCTTATTTCCTTCATGATGAAACTAAAAAGGGATATTTTTTGCTTTAATGTAAATAGACTAGCCATAATATCGTAGAACTTCGAAGAAAAACATCTTGTCATCTTCAGTGATTTGTGGCAGTGACAGTTGTCTCTCCCTTATTGGGGCCGAGCAGCAAATCTGCCCCGGACCCCATGGCCGCTCTCGGCAGCCCTGAATGGGTAGCGCTTCTTGTAAATGGATATCACAGTCTTACAAATGGGTAGCACAGACTTTCAAATGGGTAGCACAGTTGGTATCGCGGTTTTTCAAATGGGTAGCACAGTTTTTCAAAATAGGTACTATGCACGGTACTAGGCCTTAAAGACTGCTACCCATTTACAAAAAACTGCGATAGGCCTACCTATTTTGAAAAACTGTGCTCCCATTTAAAAAACTGCGATACCAACTGTGCTACCAATATGAAAGTCTGTGCTACCCATTTGTAAGACTAAAAAGTCTAAATGGAGAGCACAGTCTTACAAATGGGTAGCACAGACTTTCAAACGGGTAGCACGGTTGGTATCGTAGTTTTTCAAATGGGTAGCACAGTCTTGTAAATTGATAACACAGTCTTAAAAATGTTTTTTTTTCAAATGCGCTTCGCAGTTTTAGCTCAGATTTTCAAACGAGAAGCGCAGACTTTCAAAGGGATAGCACAGTTTTTCAAAGGTAGGGCAGTCTTGCAAATGTGTAGCACAGAATTTCAAATGGATAGCACAGGGATAATATGAAAAGACACAGAGCACATAGCCCCTAGGTAGCCGAACCCTTATTAAGGGGCACCATCTTGACCAAAAAAGTGTCCCCTTAATAGGGGTGTCACCTGCATATGGCTATCACTATTTAGGTGTCCCCTTTAAGGAATTTTCTTTAAAATCTCCCAGGCAAATGTTTTAGTTTTGGTGATACCATTGTGGTATATGGTGGGTAGAGTATGGAAACTGCTTTTTCAGAATAATATGATATTGATTAAAATATAGGCCTAAAAGAAATAAACCATTACATAAATAAAATATTCTTTTTCACTGTAAAAAATTTGCACTTTTTTGATGAAAAATTTCATCTTATGTTTTGTTTTAAATTCATCATCAAATTCATCATCAGCGTTACTATTTTTAAGAGGTTATCATGTCTAAGGTTAATTGGATTCCTGAAATGATGAACTGATTAATAGAAAACCTTGTGTAAAACGTTAAAAAATGTTTATTTCGTGCTCTCCAGCACCTTAATAGGGACAGCATTTTTTATAGGTATTTATAAATTGAAAATTTGTTTGATGACTTTTCTTTTGTGATTTTTCCCCGGAGGTGCTACCACTGCACATAAGTTGTCTAAAATTGCTGTTTGAATAACAGTGTGATATCACCATACTGTAAGACCGATTCGTTACGTTACGTAATGTTGATTGTGTTATTCTGTTGGATGTGTTTTTTTTTTTTTTTTTCTTTTATTAATTTTATTAAGCGCTATTTACATAGCGCTTTGACATATTACAACAAAATTTAAACAATACACATCACACTCAAACATAAATGAAAACATACAGCGAAAAGTCGCACAGTTTCATTTTCAGGTCCCCCGTGGATGTCGCCAGGCATTTTAATTAAAGTTGTAAATGTAATTTAAGGCTTTTTTAAAATGAATCGAATGTAGATGATTTTTGAATATGAATAGGTAGGTTATTCCACAGTTTCGGTCCGAAATTCGGGAAAGATCTATCTCCTGAGGTGGTAATAGTAAGTGGAACATAGAGCCTGGTAACCTCAATGGAGGACCTCCATTTCTACCTGGCACATGCCTTCTAAGGAAATCTTTGAGATACAACGGTGCATTATTGTTTATACATTGATAAGCCTGTACCATAGTCTTGAAAATTACACGCTTTTTGATAGGCAGCCACTCCAATTTTTGGAGAAGGGAAGTTGCACTAGTGCGCTTAGGCACCTCAAAAATCAGACGCACTGCCCGATTTTGCAACACTTGCATGGAATTTATATTCTCTTTAGATGTATAATAGCCAATAGCGAATTGCAGTAGTCAAGTCGACTCAGCACCAATGATTGCAATGCAGTGGTACAGGTTTTCTGATCAATGTATATTCTAATACGCGCAATATTTCTTAAGTAAAAATTAACAGTTTGTTTTATTCTAGAAACATGCGAGGTCATGTTCAGATATTCATCAAAATTAATCCCTGAATTTTTTACAACCTTAGATGGTGTGATTGTGGCGATCCCCACTTCAAGCTTCACATTAAGTAAACTGGCATCGAATCTAGGTGGTGAAAATACAATTAATTCAGTTTTTTCATCATTCAATTTTAACTTATTTACATGCATCCAGGAACGCAAATTATTGACACATTTGTTTAGTTTATCAATGGCTGAACTAAAGTCATTGGGGGATTTCGGATTGCAACTTGCGTAGATTTGGGTGTCGTCAGCGTACAGATGAAACAACACACCAGCATCTCTAATAGGATACTTGTGATTGGTTTCGTGTAAGCTGTAAACAGGGACGGACTAATAACCGATTCTTGAGGTTCCCCAGATCTCAAATGAAATCTTTTAGATTTTGATCCCAAGACGGACACAGCCCCAATCATGAACATAAGACTGGAACCACCCAACAGCCTCATCAGAAATATGATATTCGTTTTTAGACGTTCTAAAAGAATTACGTGATCAAGCGTATCAACGCGGCGCTAAGGTCAAGCTACAACTAAAACAATTTTTTTATTTTCCAACTCATTCAGTATATCGGTTTGAACTTTTAGAAGTGCCGTTTCTGTACTATGTCGGGGTTTATATGCAGATTGCAACTCCTCAACCATATTATTATGTTCCAGATGTTCTCTAAACTGATCATGTACAGGGTACTCAATGAGTTTACCCAGAGTAGGGAGATTGGAAGCTGGTCTGTAATGTCCTAACACATTGGCATCTAGTGTAGGTTTTTTTAGTAGGGGGTTATAATGGCAGTTTTAAGTTGGGAGGGAAACATCCCACTTATAAACGATGTATTTATAATTGTAGCAATAGTAGGTGCTACAATCTCAGCACACTTCTTTAAAAGCCAGGTTGGCATGGGGTCCAAAGGGCTTGATTTATTGGGGAGTCTGGTGGTGAGTAATTTTATAACATAATCAATGTCAACAGGGGAAAATCTAGCAAGCGTTGACAAGCTATCGGCACCGACTCAAGTCGGGTACAAGTCAATGAGTACTTTCGTAAAATAAATGTGAGACAGTCTCGATTACATACATTGCTATAAATTTCAGGAACATAAAGAATGAAAGTTTCTCACAATTTTCTGCATTGAAGGGCAAATATTTTTTTAAGTGTAATAACCATAGATTATAACTACATTTTTGTCATTTTTTGGGGATATGTTAAACAATTGTGCCACCTCAATAGAGGTTGAACCAATCATCTGACACACTCCACATAATATTAGGCGTGTCCCCGTAAAAAGGTTTGGCCGTAGTGTTAAAAGATATATTTCCCCTCATTTCGCAGAAAAGTGTTCCATTAATATTAATAACTGAATTTCGTTTGAAGTTGTCGATAAGTCCGGGTAAAGTTAGCTGCAGTGTTAGCATCTGAGAATTTGTACCAGTACTGTATATGAAATACATAATAATATATGCCTATACTTTATTGGTCTAATTATAAACCAGTGCAATTTGAAGCAAAATGAAGTCTTGTTGTAAAATTGCTAGTTAAAATATTTCGTGTTCCTGGTTTGTATAACTTTTGCTGCAACTGTTGTCGTGTAATTATTTATAAAGTACGAAAAGTACTACTGTAGCTTAACATTTCGTACGTGATTCTATTGTTATCAATTATTTATTGAAGTATGTTGGATAAAATAAAGTCGTATTTTTTCCGCTTCAGATAATTTATGTTCATTTACCAAGAAACTGGTTAATAATAGAAAGTTCTTAAATTTATGTTGTTATAAAATGGATATTGAATTTAAACCATCATAGGAAACATATATTCTTGCTTTCTAATTTTTCTTTTAATTACTGTATATAGCATAGCACTTGCTTGAACTATGGATCACCCAAGAAAGCCTGAAACGTGTACTAGGACTATGTGATTTTAATTTACATGAAAACATTTCAATTTCAACATTATTCTTTCTCTTTCTATTCCACTTTATTAATTAAATTTGGTATTTGAAAACTGATTTTGAATTTGATATAAATCAGAGAATAATCCTGTCATTGGAGTTACTGTAGGCCTATGGTATGATTTATACCGCGGGTTTAGTCCAAAGACAAGTATCAGTTGACGTATGGTTAACTTTTAGTCATTGTATTAATAGGCCATGTATATATACACAATCCCAAACGTTTGAGGGGTTGAAATGATTAAACTTATCTAAATCTTGATTGTGAAAATTTAGCCTGCGATTATTTGAGTATTGGAACAAGAAATATCAAACTCAAAGACTGAAGAAGATAAAACAGAACGAAAAAAAACCAAAACTGTATTCACATGCTAAATTTTTAATTGGGACTTGTATCAGGCGATATTTAAAAGAATCTGGCATGTTCAGCTGAAATATTAACCTCGGATGTTAATAATTTGATACTGGCTACTAAGACTTGCATCACGTAATAACCATTATAAATAAATCATTAATGAATAGTATGGTTCCAAACGATTGAAAAGTCTATACAAAAGTATAGATAACAAAGCCCTAACAATTAACAATCTCAGTGGTAAAATATGCCACATAGTTAAAATTGTTGAAAAGCAAGTCAAGATCAAATTATTACATGTCAATGAAAATAACCTTATAAAAATTAACCAAAAAATACTTTCACCGTGTAATAGATGATTGGCTACTAGAATCCATTAATGACCGCAGAATGATAACCACATGCTTTTTTGATGTTGACAATTATTTTGACACAATAAATCGTACATTTTATTTTATTTTATTTTTTTTATTTAGGCGCACAACACGGGCACCAAGGATTGTCAATTGCTAACATGTTAAGCCTGGTTTCCTGTCGACGTAAGAAGGCAGATTTACTTACGATTTCGTCGTTTTATCGTAAGAAAATGGGATTTGACAGGAAAAATCGTCGCAAAACAGTTTTGAACAGGAATCCGACGTATTGAATTTTCATGTGATACATCGATTTTCCACTATTTGACAGGAAACCGTGATTTAGTGACTTTTTGTTGAATGAACTCACATACGTTGCGTTGCAAACAATTCTTATGAAAAGTTGACTCCAAGTCAACTTTTTATAAGAAACGTAAGCGGAAATGTATGCTGTCTGTATATCTTGCCTATACAACAACATTGTTGACAAACTAGAACTCTCATTGACTTATGTATTGATAATAAAATGGTTAAGAAGCATATCCTCCATTTTTTTCAAACACAATGATAGGCATGTAAAATCTTATAGATTTGGTTAGCCCTATACACAGTGGCGGCTTTAGGATATAATTTATGCGGGGGCCCCTAAGATGTCCGACTGGGGGGCTAAGTATTTATGGGTGTAACTATAGCACGCAGCGAAGGCCA
>NW_022711005.1:21883-35674 GCF_011630105.1 Anneissia japonica
ATGTTAAGCAACGTGATATGAAAAAACGACCGATGGTTTGCTTCTAAAGACTTCTGTCTTTTACTCAGGTAATCCAATATATAATGGTGTTGATATTGCCCGTTGTAGCATACTGCTGGAGGTCCAAAAAATGGGTTATATATATTATTATAATGTAATATCTCACAACTCGATAATGTCATATCTATGCGATCAATCTTGGCTTTTTCCAACTTCATTTTCAAACGTTGCCACCTGGTTGTGATGTTGCCTTTTGGCATCAATGCTAAAAGCTTTTTTACAAGTCCTGATCTATAAGTCCAACAAAGGTCTTCCGTGTACATGGTTTCGTATGCTTGCTTTTTGAATCCGGATAACAAACGTTCTAGATATATTGGCACAGGTGGTAATTCTGGCTCTAAATACGGTCTCTCGTCGTCATACAACACACCAGAAACCATTGCCTGTAAGTTTTCGTAAGTCCTAGCTTTCAGGGACTGAAATAATTCAAAATTAAATACTGATGTTGATGTTTTCTGAATTGATTGAAGTGTTTTGAGAGTTGTCGGCATGGAGCGAAGAAAATGACTATGTGAGACCGAATCGACTAGCATGATATTAATATTGAATTTTGATAGCGAATTTGAATTCTTATTAGGCGGAATAAAAGGCGGTACAATCAGTAGTTGCTGAGCTAACTTGTGAGTGCTGACTGCACATTTGATAAAACAAAACCCATAATGATCAATCTGTTTTGTAAACACCGCCCTCAGGTGTGTTTCAAGGTCATGTGTGTTTAATAAGGACATGATGGAACATCGTAGGCTACCCTGTAGCTTTTCAACGAATAAAGTCCTATGAAAAATCATTGTGTAATAAAATGCCTTCGACGGGATTCAAACCTGCGACCTTTCACCAACAAGGCGAGCGTCAGAACCACTAGATCTCGAAGGCTTCATGGTTGAACAGGTCCAAATACCCGTCGGGAACATTGTATTACACAATGCTATGCCTCAAGAGGGCGTTCGGCCAGATAAATCTGGAATTACGGCTAGAAATACTGTCGTATATATATAAACACTGTATATGTACCTTTGATGATTTATATTATATTTATTCAACAGTGTTAACGGCTAACTTCCTTCAATATCATATATATATATATATCATACATATATATATACATTTTTTGTTAATGAAATAAAGATAAATAGTTGAAAATACAAATAATATGTTTGTTGAAATAATATAATTCATTGTTAGTTCAGTTATTGTATTTTACTTATTATTTATAGTTTTTAATCTTATGTCTTTCTCATTGACTGCAGATTTAACACCAAGATTTAAAAGTTTAATATTTACTATATTGTTGATATGTTACGTCAATCATTGTTACACAGCACATTGTTGTATTAAATAATTGTTTTTGTATTATTTACACAGAAAAATTAATACAATAGGTATAACAAAGTACATTTCACATCATTTACATACAATTAAGAAAACCAGTCTTCAAGATATTTTGCCTAATACACAACGATCTGTCTACAAGCGATACCTTCATTATCGTATTATTAGTTTTGTAATAATAATAATAATACTATAATATAATAATAATAATAATAATAAGCCACATTTGTTAAGGCAATGATATAGAAAAATAAATACATCTTTTATTGATTGCTTGTGATGATGTAGTTATTTATGTATTTATGCATTGATTGATTAACTGAATGGTTGATTAATTGATTGACTGACAATTGACCAATTAGACAAACACATTCTTTTAACAAATTTCTATATTTTACTTTTAATATACCACAGCTTTAATTTTTTTAACATTAAAATCAAGTATGAATTTTATAATTCTCACAAATTATAGCAATAGTGAAAATAGTAATAATTAATATGACTATTACTTAACATGATAGATTTTCTATGAAAATTATTTTTTTTATTTGATGAGACAAATAACATTTCTGCTTAGCATGTATTTTGTAAGCAAATAGTTTTTATTTTTTTTCATTTTTAAGCACAAACAACACACATTTGAATAACCTGTGTTTTGTAGTATAATTTTGGAATTTTATTTTAATAATTGCAGTGGACAATCATACTAGTTTTTATTTGGGAATAAATTGCTGTGTTTAGTTTCCAAGTACAATAGCTAAGGCTCATGTGCCTAATTGCCAGACATTACTCACCCTATTCGGTTGGCAATGAAACATGTCTACAAATAAATTTATCTATGAGCCCATGCGGTTTCAATTTAGCCATGCACTACCACTGACACACGATCCACCCAAAAAAAAAAACATCCCCTCCCCAGGTGAAAATGTAAAAAAAAAAAAAAAAAAAAAAATCATGCTCAATAATTAAAAATCCCCAATATCACCTTTTTTTTTGCGAGCTAGCATCCCTCACATAATAACCAATTTTTACATTACCTTTACCAGCAAAAGATAACAATGTTTCCAATAATTCCAGAAGTTTAATTCGAAAAGCAGAGAAATTCTGTTGCAAGATAAAGCACAGTAAAGTCCATAGTGAGTAGAAGCATCATCGACTCCCTGGTTTCATATGGACCAATTAAAAGCCAGCAAGACGATCAGAGTACCCAGTATACGTATGACAGCATATGATGAGTCAGATCTCAATAGCGCCCTCTATGATAGTGCTAGGAATGCAGTTGAAAAATTGAATAAGTAACAGTAAAGAGGTAATAGAGCATCTTTTGTGTTTTTATGTAATTGCAATCTTGTTTTTATTTTATGTGACAACCTAAACTGAAAGAGCCTCACATCAAAAAGTAGTCAAATTAAAAGGAAAACTTGTGAAATGTTTCCCTAAGCTGCAAATTAGTAACGGTCCACTCAGGAGAAATTGATACTATAAAAATTGTTAATAATAAACAAATAAATAACAGTGCACAGTAATTTTATAGAGTGCAATATGAATTGAGTGAATTGTCGTTATACACAAAACAGAAGGTTTTAATTAATAATTAAATAGCCTAAAGTAATATTTCACAATATCTTTGGGCATTGGTAACCATTACATGCTTAAAATCTCAATTCTGAACTGTGATTACTTTATAGTAAATAAACATAGAAAAACCAATTATGTGGTTGTTTACTAAAATTTATTGATTTGAACACATTTTAAAGATGACAATCAAAGGACAATAAAGACATGTTTTGCAGGCAAGAAGGCTCTGACAGTTGGCACTTGCCAATTTTGTCAAAATACAACATTGCTCACCTTGGCCCCATACTTGCACTGAGGGTGTGAAAAGCTACCAGGTTCTACCAGGTTCAATTCCTGCTTGCCCTGTCATCTTTGGCCATCCACCTGGTCTTCTCTCTGTCACCTCCATCTTTCTGGCCACATTCACACACTCTGCTTCACATGACCATAGAGGTGTCTGTCCCCAACAGGCACTCATCATGAATTAGTTACAATCCTGTAAGGTAGTGTGGGGTATACCTGCCCTCTTAGCTTTTATTGTTTCACGTACTTATTTTTTTAAAGATTAACGGAGGAGGGCGGAATAAAAATTGAGATAAAATTTTGTTTTCTTCTTTAGCAAATAGTTTTGTCAGAATCATCTAGACGGAGGAAAAAATAAAAATAAAATTTGTTTGGTGAATGTAAAGTAGGATGGAAAATGCTTCAAAATATAATTAGAAAGAAATATACATATCTTATCATTGGAGGGTAATAAAAAATAAAGTAAAACTTTTATTTTTTTCTGAAATTTTCAATTTTTCGTGGAGGTGGGGGCACTAATTGGCCAAAAATAAAATGAATATTTGCAGGTGGGTGGGTTTGCTAAACAAGGTGCAGTATACAAAATGTCTGGCCTTAGTATAGAGTAGTAAATCTTATAATAACATTTTAATTATTTGTCCTAATTCTAATGGAAAATTGGAAATTTGGGATGGGGACCAATGGCTGCAGTGCATAGTCATCCAATTTAAACTACAACATACGACAGACACATACGGATACAAACATTGTCCTTTAACGTACCAAACTCATAAGATGATCAAACGATTTCATCTGGTTTTGAATTGTGTAATTTGATTTATAGAGTAAAACAATAATAGAGTAGGCATTAAATCAAGTACATGTACATTCACATCATTTGTACAATTACAAAAATGAGTCTTCAAGATATTTTGCCAACAATACCTTTATCATATTAGGAGTTTTGTGGTAATATAATAATAGTAAGTCAAAATTTGCAATAATAATATAGTAAAAAAACACATTTTTTATTGATTTTTTGTGATGCTTTATTTATTCATGTATGCATTGATTTATTGATTAACTGACTGATTGATTATTGAGCAATAACACAAACACAATATTTAAAAAAATTGTATTTATATATTATTTCATATATATTTTTTTTTAAATTATATACTGCAGCTTTGAATTTTATATCATTCAAATAAAGTATATATGATACGATACGATAGAACTTTATTGTCACAATGGTATAAATACAGCTATGAGAAATGGATCCTTAAATACACTCATATTATAGTTAATATAGAAAAATAATTAAAATACATACAATTTGCACAACAGAATTTGCTTAGAATTAAAATGCATTGCCATTACTGAGTGTGATGGAAAGGCAAGATAAAGTATACAATTTGTTTTATCTGTTGAACTGCATATTAAAAAGTCTGACTGCTAATAGAATGAATGAATTGTTAAACTGGTTAGTCTTAACTTCAGGGTGAATTAATCTACCATATTTACTAAGAGTAATCTGGTAGATTACTTGTATAATTCTCACAAGTGATAGTAAATGAAAATACTAATAATATAATAATGACTATAATATATTAAACTTAACTAAATTTTTTCTTTCTGCTTAAAATGTTCTAATCATATTTTGTAAGCTAGTAGTAATATTATTTTCACGTTTTCTACACACAGTTGAATAACCTGTGTTTTGTAGTAAAATTTTGAAATTGTATTTTAATAAATGCACTAGAAAATCATACTGTTTTTTTATAAGGAAACAAATTGCTGTGTTTAGTTTAAGTACAACAGCATTTAACAAAGGCCCATGTGCCTATATTTTAGGCCTAATTGCCAAACATTACTCACCCCATTAGGTTGGCAATGAAACATGTCTACAAAAAGCATTAAAATTAATTTTAATGCTTTTTTTCCCCAAGCTTATATAGGTATCATTGATCACTTTACTTTCAGCACTAGAATGACAAAAAAAAAAAAGAAAGACCTAGAAAGTTTGAATAGCAAAGAAAGCCATAAAACCAGAAACTGATATAAAGCACAGAAAAAAATGTAGAATTTGATATCTTCCCAAATTCATATCAATTGAATATCATGTAGTATATCGAGTATTGATTTTTTGTAAATTTATATTTTGAAAATTCTGGACAGTACCTGTGATCATTTTAATTGGATAATGTTTGCGCTATATTAAATAAAGTTATTATTATTATTACTAGTAGTAGTATTAGCCCAGGGGTGCCAAATCTCCAAGAGTCACAGGGATCGCCAGCAAAACAAGATGGCCTATAGCAATTCCCCAAGAAAGCAGAAATCTCCTGGAAATTACCCAATCTTGCGCAAATTCTTAATATTTACATGTTTATACTACAGTACTGTAATTATCAAATAAAGTTAGATGTGTTTAAGAAGCTCATTAACCAGATCTCCAGGAAGTGACTTCTTTCAACTTAGGACCCCTGAGTCACTATGTTAGTCTGAACTAAATCAGTAAAAAATATATCAAACAGCACTTTTAATACACAAAATATAATTCATTGAACACCAATCTTTTTCTTTGCAATCAACTTCTTCAGGTTTTGCTATTTTAGTATGAAAATATTTTTTTTATAGTGCATATAGTGGTTCCATGATTTCCAAGTTTAAGGATCAGAATGATTTCTACTCGTGTGTTAATATGAAAGGTCTTCGATGGAGATTGTGGATACTGCAAACCAAGAAGAACAATTGGAGACAGGTACAGTATGTGTACAGACTCTTCCCATCACTTCTATGCCTGCCCTTCGCTATAGGTTACATCTGATTTTAGGCCAACCTAAAAAAGAATTTGTTTCCTGCCCAGCGGGTGGCAAAAAATATATCCAGTAGGGAGGGAGGGATTTTTTTTTTTTTTTTTTTAATAAACATGTATGCGTAGTTCTTGTGTTTCTATGTAACGATATTTTCCAACAGAATATGCGTGCATGTTTATTAACATAATAAAGTTATGTCCAAACAAACAATAGTTAGAACTGTCTTCATTTCTTGTGTTTGAGAACTTGCCAGTGGTAAATTTTGTTATGTGTACTGCAGTTTGGTGTTAAAACATGCATGCATATTCTGTTGGAAAATACCGTTACATAGAAACACAACTTTATTATGTTAATAAACATTAATATTGGCTTTTTTTTCTGGTAATTTAAGGCTAACCAAACATTATATAACTTAATACTAGTATACTGTGTGGCCGTCCTCTTGGGATGCACTGTCATTCAGTATTGAGCCATCTTGCTGAATATCAGCCAAGACAGCATTATGTGTGTTTCCTTGTCTCTGTTTTTATTCTGCACTTATTTGTTTACGCGCCTAAGCTTTTTTACAGGTTTGTGGTGCATCCTATGCTGCAGCGAAAACTTTTTTGTAAAACATATTCATATTCATATTGAACAGATACATGTTCATATTTTTCTTAATTAATTAATTTTTAAAAATTACTATACAAGAGACAGTTGAGATGCATTTATGCTACTAAATCCACCTAGTAGCCCTCAGCAAGGCAGAAGCCCTATTGGGTCATACATACACTTAGCAGTGGAGCCATGAGCACACCCGGTAAGTTCATAGTAATCCACAAATTGCACTACTTCATTACTGCTAATAGTGATATACCTGTACTTATAAGGTGCATAATACAAAATAGTTTCTATGTAAAGAAACCACAGCCCATGTGCACACAAAAATACAAAGAATTTTAAACAAAAAGCAAAAGAAAAGGAATCAAGTTCATAATTAAAATAAAGAAAAAAGATGGGATTTGAGCCAAGACTTGAAGACAGTCAAACAGTCTCAGGTACAGTAGTTGGTTTCAAAGCTTTGGAGCAGCAACCAGACAGAACGATCGAAGTGAAATAAGATTGGAGATGTAGTGGGGGAATGATTTATGGAGTGACTTACAGTTTATACAAATAACAAGATCTTGAAGTTAATTGTCAGACAAATGGGTAACCAATGGAGACGATGTACAGTTGGGGATGTGCTGTATGCCCAAACTTAGGAGTGAAAGCAATGAGTCTGACTGCTACATTTTACTCAACTCTCCTCAGCAGTTTCTAGGACAAGCCGTAAAGAACACCATTGCAATATATATAGTCAATCGAGATTTAACTAAACATGGACAAGTTTGGAAGTAGCACCTTCATTGAGCAAATGTCTATTTAATTACCTTTCTGATGTTGTGGAGGTGGTACCTAACAGCTTTGCAAGTAATAAGTATGTTTTTCTACAAAGATCCTATTGATGATAGGTCAAGAGTCACACAATATTTTGTACTTCTTTAGATGGTGAGATCACAGTGAGATTGAAGTATTGCCAACTCTCAGTTGTTGAAGGACAGATGTCTGGGTGAGCAGGAGCTGTGTACAAAAATTTGGTCTTACTTGAAACATAATTTATTATGGGCAAGCCATGACTGAACCTGATCAATGCACACTTCCATATTTACTGAAACAAATTTGAGAAAAGGATATATACAATTGAGTATCATTGACTTGATAAAATTGGTTTCACACACTGCCATGCTGTGAACGAAACCCAGTATCCTTTTGATTTTAATTAAAACAATACAGAATACAGAAAATTTATTTGTCCACAAATTTAAATACAGTGGTCAAATTTTATGTTTTTAGGCATTATGGTAGGCGTACAAAATAAGTATTGTACTGGGGAAAAATAGGTCAGTTTGACTTTTTTATCAATAATCATAGTACGAAATAACCATTCCCATCCTTGGTGTAGACCTACTTTTTAATTCAGAAACCTTTTAATAAGCATTATAGGCCTATGTGTATCTTACTGTACTTTTGATGACTGATAATGTATCAACAGCCATAGACCATGGAGGTATAAAATAGCTAGCAGAGAAATATGAATAAAATATAAATAAAAAATATAAATCAATAAATTGCATAGACAAGCTGTATGTACAGTACACCATACAGTATTACTATAATTTTACAACACTAAGAAGGTTTATCAATCAGAGCAATTACAGGGGCATTTGCTTTCTAGTGAACACCAAGAGTAACCCACCCACCCAGTCTGCAGACTTATTTCCAGTGGGTCCTTCACCGGTGGTGATTGGCCAGTACCAGTCAGGAGACTTTAATCTTTCCAAGTTTATACTGCATTCTTAGCATGCACATGACCAAGGGCTTAGGCTCTTCCAAGACACATTCAACCCCAGCCTTTAACTGCATAACAAGGAGAGCAAAAGATGGGATTAAACCGGGTACCAAAGGTTAATGGATCTCCTTGCATGGTTCTCCATACATAGTGGTTATCACCAGATTAGCTGACGAGATACTCACATTGTACAAATTCTACGCAAAATTCTACCAAAAAATTATTAAATCCTATGATCTCAGCGAGTTAGTTGTCATCATCATTGTACAGTATTCAGTAATCTCATACAATAAATACCTAGCCTGTTGTTAGAATGCACCTGAATTGTTGTTTAAAACCTTCTATATTGCAAAAATATGGTTACATACAACATGTCTGTGGTAGTTGATATTGTATGTACATTATTTGATTTTTATTTTCAAAAGTGGTCTTGAATTAGAGGTCATTCTATCACTTGTTACTTCCATAAAGGTGGTCTCGATCTGGAATTAGAGGGGTCTCATAATTAGAGGGTGAGCTCAGCGGTAAAAGATAGGTGGTTAGTTGGTACTTTGAAAAAGTGGTCTTGAATTATAAGGTTCTCGCAATTGAATTGAATGGCGGTAAAATTAATTGTGTAACAAAAGTCGTTAACCATTGCAGATCAGTGGATGATTAGAGGGAGGAGGGGGGGGGGATCAGCTGTGTTGGGCCCCTAAGTTTTTCCAGATTATAAAAACAATAGGGAAAAAAGAAAATTATAATAAAAAATGTATGTTTTAGAGTGTCACAAATGTTCTTATCTCAGTCCCAACCATGGTGGTGCTAGATGAAGCTCACCCTACATCAGTAAAAGGCCCCCCACTCATTTTGAATTTTTGGATAGCCACTGTAGATCTGTCCTGGGAATGACATCTTCCAACTTGGGACCCCTAGAGTAGTAATCTTAATAATAATAATAATAATAATAATAATAATAATAATAATAATAATAATATTAATAATAATGTTTTACTTGACCTCATTCTTATTGGAAATTAGAAATTTGGGCTGGACCCCTGGGGACCCATGGCAGCTGTGTGCATCGCCACCCGACTCAACAAATTATAAGTGACACATCCGGATACAAACATTGTTCCTAACCCACCAAACTCTCAATATGAGGGTTAATCAAGATACCAAGTGATCAGACTCCAATATACCCAATGCTGGCTGGGTTTGAACTGAGGTCTTCAGCACAAGCAGCAGGAACAATACCTCTGAGTCAACCGCTCAGCCCATGGGTCTTTAGTTTGAATATCAATGGGATCAACAATACCTTGTTCTTATAAACTACTCATAATCTTTCACTAGTGGAGATGTTAGTATTCATTTTAATTTTGTGCAATACTGTACAGTACCTTTGGAAAAAAAAAATTGGAAAAACAAATGGGGTACAACATACATATTAAATAATGAGACTTGGTTTACTTAGAGAATCTTGCGTTTATTTTTGTCTGGTAAAGGGATATGTCAAGAAAAGTGATGGAATGATTTGGATTTGGATTTCTTCTATGTGATACAAACCAAGGATTATGTTTGCTGTTTGGCATATCCTTGTCTTTAGGCCTAAAACAATTAATAAAATAAAATAAAATACACACGCCTGCTAAAATACCCTACGCACCAAAATTTATCACTTACCCATCGCATATCACTTTTGAGTCTGTCTCTTATACACATCTAGATGAAAATTAATTGTGTAACAAAAGTCGTTAACCATTGCAGATCAGTGGATGATTAGAGGGAGGAGGGGGGGGGGATCAGCTGTGTTGGGCCCCTAAGTTTTTCCAGATTATAAAAACAATAGGGAAAAAAGAAAATTATAATAAAAAATGTATGTTTTAGAGTGTCACAAATGTTCTTATCTCAGTCCCAACCATGGTGGTGCTAGATGAGGCTCACCCTACATCAGTAAGGCCCCCCACTCTTTTTGAATTCTTGGATCACCCACTGTAGATCTGTCCTGGAAATGACATCTAACAACTTGGGACCCCTAGAGTAGTAATCTTAATAATAATAATAATAATAATAATAATAATAATAATATTAATAATAATGTTTTACTTGTCCTCATTCTTATTTGAAATTAGAAATTTGGGCTGGACCCCTGGAGAACCATGGCAGCTAGTGAGTGCATCGCCACCCGACTCAACAAATTATAAGTGACACATCTGGATACAAACATTGTCTCTAACCCACCAAACTCTCAAAATGAGGGTTAATCAAGAAACCAAGTGATCAGACTCCAATATACCCAAAGCTGGCTGGGTTTGAACTAAATAATGAGACTTGGTTTCTTAGAGAATCTTGCATTTATATTTGTCTGGTAAAGGGATATGTCAAGAAAAGTGATGGAATGATTTGGATTTGGATTTCTTCTATGTGATACAAACCAAGGATTATGTTTGCTGTTTGGCATATCCTTGTCTTTAGGCCTAAAACAATTAATAAAATAAAATAAAATACACACGCCTGCTAAAATACCCTACGCACCAAACTTTATCACTTACCCATCGCATATCACTTTTGAGTATGATGCCATAATTTATTCAACATTATATTCTTGTTTCTATTAATTTTGTAGGAGCAAAATTTTAGGCAATTTGTTTCTTCTGCCTTACCGCCCGGCCACTCGACTAGCCTCATGTGATAACTGTGTGGATGCTCTATCAATGTTGAACCCTGGGATTGGAAGGTAAGGTTCCCTCCACCAAGCTATTCAACTGCACTCAACCATTATTTAATTAATAGTGGTAATGATAATAAGTGTAGAGTTTGTTTTGGCGCCATTTGCTGAAAACAATTTCAGGTTGCTAAGATTTAATTTTAGCATAGTAATTATTTAATTTGTATGTATATTTTGTGTATTCCTAATTCAGGAAAACAAATTTCATATGAAAATAAATGGAATCTGAAGCTTGAATCTTAGAGGTTGGAGTTTGAATCCCTCACTGTGCATTTCATTTGTGTCCTCAGCAAATCCCTTTATCTGCATTTGCTTCTCTCCACCCAGCAGCAACACTTAATCACATGGACCCTTAGGGAAAGCGCTTCATATCGAAAAAATGGGTGAAATGAACAAATCTTGTAAACCCGTATATAAGGCTGTGTTTCCGCAGCACTGATTACAATTTCTCCCATAATTTTCTCTGATAGATTATCTTAAAATTCCCTCCAAATATTTTATTCCATCATGCAACATTATGGACAACAGTGCAATGTGTTCAACATCGTAACATTCATTTTGTTGACCAGCAGGTTACCTTTTTTTTTGTGGGTTTCATTCTATATAGAAATTCAAGATTTTAAGATTTCATTTATTGTCCATAAATGGAAATATCAGGCGGCAAACATTTCTTTGCAAGGTTACGAAATTATAAAACATATAAAAATACATAAATAATAACATACAGTATGATTAGAATCCGTAATTAGAAACAATATATAAGACAAGTAAATTAGAATTAATTAATACAGTACAGTGAGTTGTATTGCTGTACAAATGGAGAAAAAAAGGAAAAAGAATGCTAGCTTTGTTTGGTGTGCTTTACAGTACAATAAACGATACAGTAGGTAGGGATAGACCTTAGACCCAACCCCAGCTAGGCACTGTCGATGTCGTGCTCAGCCATTTCAGGTATCCGTTATATTACTTTATAAGCACGACATATTTACTCATATTAATTATAAAGTGTTTGAACTTAAGCATAGGCCATAAACAAATAGTTCCCGTAAATATGACTCAAAAAATAATTCTTTGCATGACCGTTTGACATCGGTCAAAGGTAATTTTATATTTGCATTCTGAGCTTTTCCGGATAAATTATCTGATTTCTCATACGAAAGCTTATCGGAAACATTGGGCCCCGTTTCCACAGCGAAAAAATAGCTGCTTTCCAAAAATTTATAATACAGTATGTACAGCGGCAACACGGCCTAAGGAAAGCAGTCTGATTGAATGGGAACACAATGAACTTCGTGAATGAACACTGTTGGGTTTCCCATCGGCTTAGAAGAGTATTTTGCACGGGCCTTGTATTTTATTTATTGTTTATATCCTGAGTTCATAATTTTTATTTTATTATTCATAAATGACAATAAACATGCAAAAAATAATGTATTTCTTTTGGAATATTTGAACATATTATATTATAATTCTAAAAAAAACAAACAAATAAAGATTCATCTAGCAAACTGCATAGTACAAACAGTCAACATTTTTTTCCCACATTTGCATCTACTGTAGTTCAAAAGCAGTAGGCAAAGTCCACCTGACTATTGACCTTCGACCTGATGGTGAACATACTAAAACTGAGTTTGAAAGAATTGAGATGTGGATGGATCAGTTGTTAGGTTTGGTTGACACTCCTTTAGAGGTGCATTACACTAGTGATCTGTCATCCCCAATACCTTAAGCTCTGTCCAGATCATCAAATATTCTGACAAAAAAAAAGTATTGATGCCCATATATAGTGATGATGTGCCTATATATGGTCATGAGATGATGTCATCTTAGATGTGTATAAGAGACAGGAAACCAAGTGATCAGACTCCAATATACCCAAAGCTGGCTGGGTTTGAACTAAATAATGAGACTTGGTTTCTTAGAGAATCTTGCATTTATATTTGTCTGGTAAAGGGATATGTCAAGAAAAGTGATGGAATGATTTGGATTTGGATTTCTTCTATGTGATACAAACCAAGGATTATGTTTGCTGTTTGGCATATCCTTGTCTTTAGGCCTAAAACAATTAATAAAATAAAATAAAATACACACGCCTGCTAAAATACCCTACGCACCAAACTTTATCACTTACCCATCGCATATCACTTTTGAGTATGATGCCATAATTTATTCAACATTATATTCTTGTTTCTATTAATTTTGTAGGAGCAAAATTTTAGGCAATTTGTTTCTTCTGCCTTTACCGCTCGGCCACTCGACTAGCCTCATGTGATAACTGTGTGGATCTATCAATGTTGAACCCTGGGATTGGAAGGTAAGGTTCCCTCCACCAAGCTATTCAACTGCACTCAACCATTATTTAATTAATAGTGGTAATGATAATAAGTGTAGAGTTTGTTTTGGCGCCATTTGCTGAAAACAATTTCAGGTTGCTAAGATTTAATTTTTAGCATAGTAATTATTTAATTTGTATGTATATTTTGTGTATTCCTAATTTAGGAAAACAAATTTCATATGAAAATAAATGGAATCTGAAGCTTGAATCTTAGAGGTTGGAGTTTGAATCCCTCACTGTGCATTTCATTTGTGTCCTCAGCAAATCCCTTTATCTGCATTTGCTTCTCTCCACCCAGCAGCAACACTTAATCACATGGACCCTGAGGGAAAAG
>NW_022711005.1:42391-49253 GCF_011630105.1 Anneissia japonica
GGCAATTTCTTTTACAGCACTTTGAAATTTTGGCCTAAAATACCCTATTTTAAACTATTTAAGATGGGGTAGGGGAAATAAATTTATGTTTTTGGTCACTTTTACACATACTGTGGATATGAAATGTAACAACAACTTGGCTATATAGTTACTCATCACACTCATTAAAAAATTTGATCGGAATGATGACGTCATCATGACAAATTCCATATGGCGTCCATTATGGTGGGAAAAACTATGTTTTTAATGTAAAAATAATTTTATTGTTATCAAAGAAATACAATCTCGATACAATATTATACATACAGTACAGCAATAAAAAAAAAAAAAACATATAGGCCCTATATATAATTAATGAACTAATACAAAGTTAACCCAACGAAAAAACGAAATAGTGAAATTTTCCTTTAAAATACCAATTTTGCCAATCACAATAATATTAGCGTTAGTACTGTTTTTCTTACTATACTGATGTCATTATTATTATTATCATCATCATTTTCCTCATTGTCATCTCCATCCTCATTATAATGCCCATTATAAGGAGGATGTTGATGATGAGGAGGAGAAAAAAGATGATGGTGAGGATGAAGATGGTGGTGATTATGATTGATAATAATGGTTGTTGATAATAATGATTGTGATGATGGTGATGAGAATGATAGAAAATGATTGATGAGAATGATGATGATGATGAATGATGAGAATCATTCCTCTCATCCTCCCCCTCGTCCTCATCTTCATTCTCGTCCTCCTCATCATCATCATCATCATCCTCATGATGATGATGGTGACTGATGATGAAGAGGATAATGATGAAAATGATGATGAAGACAGTAATCAGGATGATGATGAGGATGACGATAATAATGAGGATGATGGTAATGATGATTATGGTGATGAAGATAAGAATGATGATGGATAGGATGAGGATGATGCGGTTGATGAGGAGAAGAAAGATGATGAGGTAGATGATGATTAATAATGGATGATGATGAGGGAGGAAATGATGCTGATAAGGATGGTGAGGATAATGATGATGATAATAAGGAGGATTAGGGTGATGAGTTTGATGATGATGAAGATAAGGATGATGATGATTATGGTTGTTGATGAGGATGATCGTAATAATGATGAGGATGATTGATGAAAATGATGTTGATAAGTTTAATGATGACGAATGATGAGAAACATCCCCTCTGCCCCTCATCCTCATCTCCATTCTTGTCCTCCTCCTCTTCATCATCATCCTCATGATAATGATTGATAATGATGGTTAATAAGGATGATGATGATGTGATTGATGATGATGAGGACAAGGATGATGATGATAGATGATGATTGTAATGAGGATGATGATGACGATGATAATGACAATGATGATGATAATGAGGACTATGATGATGAATGAGTGATGATGATAAGGAGGATAAGAATGATGATGGATGAGGATGATTAGTAGGATGAAGGTGATGATGATAACGTTGATTTGTGAGGATGGTGATGAGGGTGACGTGACGATGATGGATGAGGATCAATGCCATAGCCAGGATTTTCAAACGGTGTGGGATAATATCAGGGTGGACCCACTTCACGTGTAAATTTAAACAATGTGGACCGGACCCATTTTACGCAAAAATATAAAATATCTGGACCCATTTTCTTATATTTTACCCATTTTTAACTAAATATGAGAAATCTGGATCCATCTTATGCATAGAATTACATAATTATCACATTTTAAAAATGTGGACCTATTTGTTTGTGGACCCATTAGAAAAATTGTGTGGGACTGTCCCAATAGCTGGCTACGCCATTGATGATGACGAGGATGATGATGGATGAGGTTGAATATGATGATGAGGATGATGATGAAGAAAATGATTAAAGATGAGGAGGATGAAGATTATGAGGATGATGATAACGACGATAGATGATTGATGATGACGTGATGAAGATGAGGACGATGACGATGGATGAGTATGATGTGATGATGATGATGATTGTGATAATTACAACAATCGATGACAGTAAGGATGATTATGATGATTAGACAACAATAAGAATGATGATGACGATGACGAATAGGATGAGGATGATGATGACGGATGGTGATAATACTGTAATGATATCAATAGTGGTAATAAAAAATTTATTAATAATATTATTATATAACAGTACTAACAATGTAATTCATTTCAATAATAAAATATAATTTTGAAATAAGTATACAATATAGTAATATATAATATAATAATATTAATAATGATTTCAACAATAATAAAAAAGCAGAAAATTTCTATTAAAGTAATAATATTTATATATATTCTATATGTGTACATTGCTTTGATGAGATTGTATTTTATGCAGTGGTAATAATAATAATACTAATAATCTTACAAAAATAACAATTTCCCCGCCATCTTGGAAATTGGCACTATGATCATTTCAATCAAATTTGATAAAGACAGTACAGAGTAACTAGTTAATTAAGTTTATTGTCAATTTTCACATTTATAGCAAAACTAGAAGTGACTAAAATAATGCCATAGTTTTTTTTCAATTTCCCCGATCCGAGTGCAGAAATTGAATTGTTGGGTCTTTCAGAGCAAAATTTCGCTATTTCTTTTTCCAGTGGGTTTATATATTCTGATAGTTTATTATTATTATTATTATATATATGTATATATATATATATATATATGTGTGTGTGTGTATGTTTCAGAAAAACCAAAAATAAATTTTCCTTTACTTTTTTCCCGCTAATTTCCTACTGCACCCAGGCTAAGCCGCCTGGTGCCATTAACATAATTTTTCATCAAAGTCCTTCTCCGGGCCCCTTCTATTTTAAATTCCTGGATCCGCCACTGACTGCTGTAGTTACCACAATTACAATAACAACACAACAATTATATTGAAATATAAAGTTAAACATATCATGATAACCAGTGGCGGCACTGCAGAGGGGCTAAGTGGGAGTAGAGTTCCCCGTCGGGAAGGCATGAGGTCTGGTTCCACCCCCAATCCCAGTTGGGGACGAAGAGAGTTTCGCCGGAGTAAAAATAAAGAACAATTTAAGAAGTTTATGTAAAATGTAAATGAATTTAATATAGCCCTATCACAGTAAAATAATTAATAAAATCATTCTCAACGGTCATGAACATCATTCTTAATACCGTACTGTATCCCAGCAGGGGACCCACATCCACTCACATTCGAATTTTTTTTTTTTTTTTGGAATTAGTAGACTGCTGGACGATCTTAGGTGGCCGCCCTGAAAAAAAATTAGGCATCAAATAGAAAGAGTACACGAAGAGCACACACGCAAAACGAGTGACCATAATTTTTTTCCCACAGTAAACGAAGGGGGTGGGTAGCCACCCTATTAATCCCCTCCCCCCTCACCACCACCCTCCAGATCCGCCACTGATTAACAGACCAGTGCTGGAAAGCACATCTGAGCATCTAGAAAAACAAATAAAATAATCAGTCCACAAAAAAGAGACAGGAGACAAATAAACCAGGACATTATCTGCCACAACATTTAGTCTGCTTTATCAAGGCCTTCGCCCTGCACCCCCGAATACAGAACCTTTCTGTATCCACTCGCCCCAACCATGACTACTGGGTTAGTTTACCCAGGGTTGTCCACCACCTACAATAACTTAACCTGACGTCAAAGATCTTATAAACACAAGATAGCGTTCTCCGCGATTTACGCGTGCAAATTCTGTAATAACTGACGTTGAAATACTGTAGAGGGCAGCAACCATAAAAGTGGTCGATCATATTTTTTTTTGTACAAGGTTTATGTCGAAAGTCAATTTACCTTCGCGAAAATGGCATCGCCCAGGCTATTCTTTTGCATTAACGATTTTGCAATGTCTGGCTGCTTTTTGCAAAGCGTGGCTGACCTCGCCTCGCTGCCGGTCTGCAGCAGGATGCAATTGCAAACTAACGCGAATAGATAGGAAGTTAGCAGTTATGATAGACGATTAATGCTATATAATGTGAAATACCGTTATGTTCGGTTTGGGGTTGCTGCAATCGATCCAACAAAGGAACAAAAATGTATTAATTTCCTTAAATTTCAAAAAGGAGGAGGATTTGGGATTTTATTTAAAATTTGAATGGCGTTCGAAAAATCTCGCTGTCCATGTAGTATAAATCGAGGCATTTGCCGCCCGCCCCACTTCGCCGTAATCCACCTACTACCACTAGGCCTAGATTTCAGTACTTCGGTCTAACACCATAAGGTAGTACATAAATCGGCTTATAGGCCTAACACTATAAATAGAATTACAATGACAAGAAAAAAGGAAGGATTTTCAAAGCAGCAATGATATTTCTAAAAGATGCAATGTTGCACTTTGCTGTTAAATTATCTATATTTCCAGAAAGCTACATGAAGTATCAGTCAAAAGCCTAGCCTACCTAGCTTAAGTTACATGGCAGGCGAAAAATATATGTCTGGAGATTTTTGTATGATCGGAAATGCAAAAAAAGGAGGGAAGAAGGAGGAAAAGGATGGGAAAGAGAATGTTTATCCAGTACCCGACCGAGTTACATTTTCTCGCAATTCACATTTGCGGATCTGGGGGAGGGGGTCATGGGTCCTGACCCCTCCCTTGGGCAACAAAACAAGGGGGAAAAGAAAAGAATTCTAGACCTATCTTTTCAGGACCCGTGAGCTGATTTTTTTTTTTTTTTTTAGAATTAGAATTTTGAAGAACATAAAATTCATTAAAACACATTTCAAATGTCGGGAAAACTCAATTCCCGCCATCTAGGAATCAAAATTTTCCCGGACCACCCTTTCTTTTTGGGATTTATCAATTCATGGAAAAAAGAATACGCATGCAACTACTCATTTGTTTATGTATGTACGCATAAAATAATAAATGAGAAAAATTTTTCAAGAGAAGAAAAACCTTGAATTTTGAAGAACTTTAAAAGTCATTAAAAGACATTTCAGAAGTCAGGTAAGCTCATCTCCCTCCATCTAGAAATCGAAATTTTTCCGGGGGAAGAAAGAAGGGCCTCAATGTGTAATGATGGTGAAAGAATAGGCCTATGAATTGTAATAAATAAAACCACGATGAAAATGCTTATATTTAGTTTCAAACACACGTGTGTGCCCTATATTAGTAATAAAATAAGCCATGTCGTATTGTTTTCTATATGGTGGGGTGGGGGGTATCACACCAAGTCATAAATTACTAACCGGGAAAATTATTACCTTTGCCCCCCACCCCGACCCAAGACCCCTGTTACGCGCCTGCTTATAAGTGGGGCCCCCCTACTTTGAAAAACGTTCCGCCGGCCCTGAGTTATAATTAACAATAACAATTGAATCCTCCAATAAAAGCGAAAACTTGTCCAAGGAGTCCTGTGCTATGCAAACCTGCCCAATTATGCTTTACAAATCAATTGTGCAACTAAGAAGATTTTAAAGATAAAAAATTAAATATAATTGTATATTGATTGTTTTAATATACATACACTAAAGTAAACCAAAATGTTTAAATGTTTTACAATTACAAATCAAAAATTCAATGAATAATAATTAATAATATAATAATAATGATAATAATAACTTACTAATAATACACAGAAGTTTTTATTTTACTTACATAGGGCCTAGCTTCTTGATTATGTTTAGGCCCTAGGCATATTGTACAAAAGTTTCTCTCACTAGAGGCTACTAGTCCTCTCTAGGCTAGATAGAGAGGCCTGCTAGCGACTAGCATAGGCCTAGATGATAGACTTTCAAAACAAAAAGATAATGGTAACGAAAAATAAAGAATCGTCCTCACTTTATCTTCTCAAAATAATACAGCGCGTTGATTAATTAACTTCAAAGTTATGGTAATAATATATGATATTTACAATGATGTATTAAAATCCCATAAATGAATTGTCCTCATGAACAGAATAATGAAAGAAAGTTTATGCAGCATCATTGTTATAAAGTGTTATAAAGCTATAGACGCGCGCACGCAGTTTGGTAACGACATGGCGCCCATGCGCCAAGTTGGCCAAACTCTATCTACGGATATGAATGAATTCAACAATAACATCGAAACACTTCGTCTCAGCGTTCCATACCACTGCGATCGAAAAACCCAAATGACAGCAAGGCACCGGGGATAGGCACCAAAGATCTTATAAACACAAGATAGCGTTCTCCGCGATTTACGCGTGCAAATTCTGTAATAAGGCATGAATGGCGCCCTCTTGCTAAATTGGAAACTTTTGACCCTTGACCGCTCTGATCTGACCATACAGTACACCGCCTGTGAACAGCAGAACAGGAACCATCTCAGATCCATGGCAACAGATAGGACGCCCTCAATCAATCAATTTAATGGATATCACTTTCGTAACAGTGGCACACGTTGGACAATACCCAACGGTGCATCCAAATATAAGAGAAAAATAATAAACTTAAACTAGGAGTAAATTAAGCTAAAATGTATATACAAAGTAAAATTTATCAACATGGCATGTAGGTCTATGTGGTATGGTACCGGTAGTCTTTACAGGACCGTATTATTTACAGAGTTTCTGTATGAATTACAAGTTAATATGGAGCTAGAACTAACAGACAACTAACTAACATTACAAGATATTTATAACAAAATATAGAGCTTAGAACTAACTGATCATAAAGGTTCATATTAACAGAATAAAGGGAAATACAAAAACTAATTAAAGTGTAACGGGTGGTAATGTGGCCATGGATTTATATATTTCAGATCTTAATTTCCATGCGCCTTCGAGAAATACCTTACAATAATTATCAAATATTTCTGCTAATTTATGGTTACCAATTTGGTCATTAAGATTATCGAGAAATAAA
>NW_022711005.1:50478-52699 GCF_011630105.1 Anneissia japonica
CAATATTGTTGTTTAATGAAAATACGTTGCATTATTATGGTTTGTTTATTGTTATAGTTTATTGTAATAGTCTTTTTACTTATGGTTGCTCTGAAAAGGGTCGTTTGTTTTGAATATTTTCGGGGTTTTTGATCGTCGATACGAGGCGTACGTAAAAACGTATAACTGGGGTACGTAAAAACGAGGTTCTACTGTACTATAGTTATTAATGTAAGGCATGTTGTTGCCTCGTTTATTCTCTGAGAATTTCTCTTTTTTGATTCTTAGACGAGTTTGAAACATCCTAATATCAAGGCACAGTTTCTAGAATTTATCATCGTCACACAACTGTGGTCTCCCATTTTTCCTTCAATTCTTAAGTAGCAAATGATACCACATAACAACGACAACCGACCCAATCGTCTCAACTCATCCATCCTCCTAGCCGGGCTGGGAATGAATCCCGCTGGGCTGGTATAGGTACCTTCTGTCGACGATATAGGGGGCCTAGGCCTCACCTCTGGCTCAAAGGCATCCATAGCTAGACCTAGATCGATCAAATCTACCACCAAACCTTCCCGTCTATCTTTTCACCATTACTACTCAACCAAAATAGGCCTACTCCTGTGTTTAGTTTTTTTATTCATCATACTTGTCATCTTCTCGCTCGCACTTTTTTTACACGAAAGGATCGGAGCGAGCGAGAGCAGCAGAATGGATTGGCAAGTTAGCGCATGCGCAAAGCTCAGAGCGATTGACTCCCTGGAAAGTGAAAAAAATAAAGTGGGTACGGTGGGGAATAAATGATAATTGCGCAGAAATACGTATTGACGTAAAATGAACTCCAGAAACAAAAAGTTTGACTAAATTCACCCCAGTTTAGTCATTTAGTGTAATTTTTTGCCCTATTGTTTATTTGTTATGAATTTTTCAAAATGCCTGCTCTTAAGGTCATTTGTGTGCAAAAGAATAGGAATTTTGCTGGGCAAGTTTACCTATACCCCCACTTTCAAAAAAGTACTTATTTTCAAAAAAATCATGTAGCAAAACAAAATTCAGAAAAATCTCAAAACATATGTGAATCAATAGATTGATAATAACTATAAAATATAATCAATACAAAATTTTTGCCCGGAGCTGGCCTTTAAATCTATATTATATTAATTTGTCGTCACATATGAATGTTGTTATCAACAAAGAAATAAAGTAAATACACGAACATGCAGTACCATACCGTAATGTAGGCATGTCTTTATCTTTTGTCCTTTTTTTTTGTTAATTTACTTTTATTTTTTAATTAATGTAATGTAACATTTTGACGCATTTTAATGTTATTTGTTAATTAATTCCATGTCAAATCAACCAAAAAAAAACCTCAATCTCTCGGAATTTGTTCAAATTTTTGTATGTTGTTGGGACCCATGAAAAATTATCAGAAATGAAAAATTTTTTCTCTAGGCCTCCTAATTAGCGAGATATCTGCTAACGAACTTTTGGCTAATTAGCGATACCTTGCGTGTTTAACCGACCATATCTCGAAAAGTATAGCACCTACAGAGCTGATTTTGGTGTCATTTTAAAGCTATTGAGTAGCTCTATAACTTTATTAATAAATGCTAAGTCCTCAATTCAAATATAAAAAAGTTATGACAGGTTGTAAAGTTCAAAGTTGAATATCTAGATGTGTATAAGAGACAGTAACTAGGTCGTCAAGGCTACAAAATAGATACCTAATGATGTAAAGAAGCTTCCCTATAAGTTTGGTGATGGGCGCTCCAAAAGTTCCTGAACAATGAGCAAGTATTATGTATACTTGTCAATTCGAAATTGCATTTTCCGTATAATAACACAGTATTGTACCTATATAGGAAAACCTATAGTACACCATACTGCTTAGTTTTATATGTAGGTATGAGAAAATTAAACTTGCATCACTTGAAAATTCTCAGGTGGAAATTCCTTGGGATTTTCCAGGTGGATATTTCTTTGAATTTCAAAATAGGAACCTGGTATTCCCATTGGAAAATCCCAGATTAGCACTGACCTGCAGTATCAGGATTTTTCAGAATAGTTTCTGAAGTCATTTCAAGATGTCACAAAGCAAGACTCATTATATATTAAGGCAGACTTTCTGCTTTGATCCATTTGGAGTACATAAAAAAAAGAATAAATCAGGTTTAAGGGAAGTAACTGAAAAGCTTATTGCAGACCATCCAAATCTTAATCTTAAAAGAGGACAGAA
>NW_022711005.1:52753-53149 GCF_011630105.1 Anneissia japonica
TGTGAGTTACCATTACCATCTGTAACTTCAACTAGCAGTAGTGAAGATGATGGCAATGGGAATGTTCCTGGTTCTTCTATGGATACTGAATTTCACACCTCTGTGAGTGACCTACAAACATTGAATAATTTGGAACTAATAGGTGAATCACCTGTTGACAAAAAACGACTACAAAGGGACAAGTATGTGAAAGGTAAGACACGGAAAATTGGTGAAAGTGTCAAGAAAAAGTTAGAAACTACTATGGGTATGTCAATGATCGAGTTCCAAAATGATGGTCAGGAGATGATTCAGCAACTGAAAGACAAATTTAAATCAACTGACAGAATAAGTGAAAAGCTTCAGGTGCTGACAATTTTACCAAAAAGCTGGACAATTCAGAAGATCCAAGATGAA
>NW_022711005.1:53169-59308 GCF_011630105.1 Anneissia japonica
TTGGTAAGGGAACAAGGAATTCTAGCAATGCCTAACCCCAAGTCAGGTAAATCTATTTCTAAAGAAACTGGGGAAGCCGTCGTACAATTCTATTTGTCGGAGCATATTAGCAGGCAAATGCCTGGTATGAAAGACTGTGTCTGTGCTTGTGGATGGGAAAAAACAGCATCTACAAAAGCATTTGGTTCTTTGCAATCTTAGAGAGGCTTATGAACAATTTAAGGAGACGCATCTACATGTAGACAGCAAAATTGGTTTTTCTAAATTTACGGAATTGCGCCCAAGGCAGTGTGTACTAGCAGGAGCAAGTGGTACGCATTCAGTTTGTGTATGTACAATCCATCAAAATGTAAAACTCATGTTCACAGGAGCAAAATTATATGAAGTAACTGGTGGAGAATTTAAACATTATCGTCACTGTCTTGCAGCTATGATGTGCAATCCTCCACACATCAATTGCTTTCTTAGCAAGTGTAATGCATGTCCAGACATTAGTAATATTCGTAAAAAACTTGATTGACAACATGATTGACCAGATCGAATATAAACAGTGGACTTCAACTGACCGCTCAAATCTTGAGTCCAAAGTTCAAACTGTTTCAGACTTTCTTGACTCATTTGTAAGTGGTCTTCAAAAATTATTACCTCATGATTTCATTGCAAAGCAACAAGCGGGTTACCTCCAAGATCTAAGGAGTACACTTGAACCAGGAATAGTCTTGGTCATTACAGATTTTGCTGAAAATTACAGCTTTGTAGTACAGGACGCTTCTCAGTCTTTTCATTGGAACAATCTGCAAGCAACACTTCATCCCTTTGTATGTTACTACCGGGGAAACATGCAAGATGAAATTGACCATACAAGTTTTGTGATTATATCAGAATGTAACAGTGCTATTTCGAAAGGACATGTCATATATATATATAATTGCTCACTGTTCAGGAACTTTTGGAGCGCCCATCACCAAACTTATAGGGAAGCTTCTGTACATCATTAGGTATCTCTAACATGAATTTGATATATATTTTTTTTATTCAACTTTGAACTTTACAACCTGTCATAACTTTTTTATATTTGAATTGAGGACTTAGCATTTATTAATAAAGTTATAGAGCTACTTAATAGCTTTAAAATGACACCAAAATCAGCTCTGTAGGTGCCATACTTTTCGAGATATGGTCGGTTAAACACGCAAGGTATCGCTAATTAGCCAAAAGTTTGTTAGCCGATATCTCGCTAATTAGGAGGCCTAGAGAAAAAATTTTTCATTTCTGATCGTTTCTCATGGGCCTCAACAACATACAAAAATTTGAACAAAATCCGAGAGATTGAGGTTTTTTTTTGGTTGATTTGACATGGAATTACCCATTTGTCATTTGTCCACAGGTGTGTTGGTGGTAGAATTAGCGTTAACCAGGGCCGCGACGAGGACGCTTCTATCATGTATTAATTATTGGCATTGTTATTGTAAATTTTATGGTAATATTTATTCACATACAGTAGTAATGTTTTCAATGGTTAACATATTTATACAATTGTGGGCCCAACGCTGAATGGAAACGCAAGAATTAAACCGAACTAAATATATAAAATATTAAACCCACATAATGTCTTCGAGATCGTCAAAGATGATCCTATCATCTCTTGAATCAAATACATTTTTGTTGTTTTGTCTTCTCTAATTTTGGTTTCCCCGTTCAATCAGATAGTTAGTTTCTATGTATTCATATATAATATTAAAACTTTATTTTACTATGTTGAAACAAATTCATTTACCGTAGTTGTTCAAAACCAGATAAAACCTAAAAAAACCCCTATAAAACCTATATTTTACTGTTTCCATTTATTTTTGTATTTTATAAAGATGATCAGCAGACAGCAGACGATTCAAAGTTAACACTGCCATCCACGCCCGTTTGCACCTAAAAAATATAGTGTCTATTTTTAGCATCTGCCTACTTCTGCTGTCTTGGCAGAGTGCGCGCCCACATTCCTGAAGGTGCCGTACAAAGGAATTCCGTACAAACATGTTCTTTCTGTCTGCTTCATCCTCAAGAATACCATGCCAGAGCCTGTTTGTGGGAAAGTTTCTTTCCGATTTTATACTTAAATTTCCATGCGACTAGTACACTGTAACATGGGAGTAGTGCATTTTCCGGCTTATTAAATAGGCCTATAAAAAGAAATCCAAAGCAGCCATTAATATTTATAAATTATATTATTAAAAACTATATATTTATCGAAGTATTGAATGACAATGATAAGTCTTACTTTTAAATATTTCCATTTATTTGTGTATTTTATAAAAATCAGAATAGGCCTATGTTGTATAAAAAATGGAAATAAAACAAACAAGAAATTACAAACCTTGTGTCTGCTTTACCTCAAGAGTGCCGTTATGTGAGAATCTCAGTATTTGTGGACTTCTCTTTCCACAAATATTATTTTCCACAGATTTTTGCTATATTTTTATACCTGCCTGTTAGTAACAATTATTCGCTGTTGGTTTGGAATGAATAAATAAATTTAAAAAATAATTAGAATTAGCCTGGTGAGTGATTTTGTCTGGCTTATGAATGTAAAAGAAGCCTGATAAAATGGCCATTAAAATGTACAGTTATAATTAAAATATTGATAATCTATATATGGAAAGTATGAAAATACTATATATATATCCGAGTTGGTTATGGGCCGAGTCGGTTAAGGGCTGAGTTGACAAGGGCCGAGTTGGTGTATGGGTGGTTATGGGCCGAGTTGATGAAGGTCATCAGACTAAAAATATTAATTAGGTCATCCAAATGTTATTTTGACATTGTGTGATGAATACTTTCGAGTCTGATAAATGTTAATTGTTAATTTTGTCATTTATTAATCAGGTATGGATTTAAAAACAAAAACAGTGGAGCTGAATGGAAAGGAGGTAATACTACAAATATGGGATACTGCAGGTCAGGAGAGATTCCATATAAATATTACTTCCTGTTTCAGAGATACAGCAGGGATCATAATGGTGTATGACATGACAGACGAGAAGTCATTTGAGTACCTTAATAGTAGCAATTGTGTACACAACGTTCAGGAAGTAATTTAATTAGCCTCCCCAAAGGAGGCTATTGATTTTCTTTATGTAATTGTTGTCGTTGTTATCACTGTTGTTTGTTTTTCACCACGATATCTAAAGTTTGCTAAGTCAGGCTTGCAATTTCAAACTTGCCACTAGTTGCTGCTACCAATGATATTGTTCTTGCCACTAGCTACAAATTGTATTGTTTTTGCCAGTCATTTCTTATATGTATTAAAAATAATCCAACATTTCTTATTTGTTTACAGAACACAAGTGAAGATGTTCAAAAGGTGTTGCTTGCAAACAAATGTGACCTGGACGACAAACAGATGGTGTGCAAGGAGAAGGGGGAATCGGTAGGTACTGTACCACTAAAAATGTCTAATAAAAATGATATATTGTGTAATGGTTGCCTAAACAGATCTACATTTTTAAACCAGTCACTAGGTCAGTCAGTTTTTCCCCACTCTATTACCATTCCTAATTCTAGGGTTTAGCATCAGCTATTGTTCACAAGTTTTTTTTTTAATGGAATTTGCTATAATCAAGGTTTAAAGCCACATGATCAGAATGCTGTTGTGGGAACCAGGCTACAGGGTACAGTAAGGCCTAAGGCCCAGTCTGACATGTAATTATTTTGTAAACTCTTTTTTTTTTATCTTGTAGTTTGCACAAGAAAATGGCATGAAGTTTTTTGAGACAAGTGCAAAGACAAACATCAATGTAGATACTGCTATCTTGACATTATTAGAAGACATTTTCGAAAAGGTCAGTACATTCTTTCTCCCAAATTTGACTAGAAACTGACAAATTTGTTACAGAAATAGTAAAGATATATAATGGTCTTATTATAGAGGGCGTTACGATGACATAGGTACGGCAAAATTTGCTCCGTAAAATGTTCCGGAGATAAAGTAAAATATACGTTTCATATCCATCAATTTTGATAAATATACGGAGTAAACCTCTAATAAAACTAATTTACTTGTAAATTCGAAGATGCCACGTAAAAAAGCTACAAAACCGAACCCAAGTGTTCAAGCAGCTGAACCGGAATCCGTAGCTGTGACGACACTAGCAAAACCAGTTCCAACCAACTCCGACACTGACCTGTTACGGCGGGAAATACAAGCATTGGCGAGTGAGACTAAAGGCAAGCTGGACGAAGTGCTAAAAAATCAGAGGTGTTTACTTACCAGAATGGATAAAATTGAAGCCAAACAGATGGATATGGAACGGTCAGTCATGTTTTTATCAGATACTATTGATGATCTGCTAAAGAAAAATAAAGTTCTTACTAGTGAGTAGTAACATCAACGAGCTAGAAAATACGATGAAGCCGAAAATGGGTCAACTAGAGGCAGATATTCTTAGTCTCGAACGTTACTCTCGAGGATTCAACTTGCATTTAGGTGGAATACCTGAAGGTAATAAAGAAGATATTGTGCTTAAGAAAATCAGGGATTTTATATCTAATGAACTTAGTCTACCGGATGTAGATATTGAAACAGCACATCGCACGGGAAAACCACCAAAAGCGCCAAATGACAAGCCAAGACATATCATAGCCAAATTTGTATACAGACCAGAAAGACATGAAGTCCTTAAGCGTGCGAAATCTCAACTTAAAAACTCGCCCGTATTTGTAATACAAGATCTGCCCGCCGCTGATATCAAGAAAAAGCGATCGCTAAGAGGAGTAATGCAGAAAGCGTATTCGGACGGTAAGAAGGCGGTATTTAAAAATGGTAACCTGTACATAAATGGCAAACTGTATCATGATCAATAACGTAACATGACTGACTAACGTAACATTTAATGTAACGGAACGTACGGAAATATGTTCTGTTCAGTCGTTTTAATCACGATACTTCCGTACCATCTGCAATTATTTTATTGTTGGTGAATTTATGTATTTTTCCGTATCTTTTGAGATGGATTGCTCCATGATAATACTTGTTTGTTTATCTTTATTGTTATCATTATTATTATTATTATTATTATTATTATTATTATTATTATTATTATTAATATTACAGTATTATTATTATTATTATTATTACTGTCACTATTATTAGGATATTACAATTTTTATTGATTTGTTGACCTTTTATTTCTCTTTTTATTTTGCTTAAACAATTATACATGATGTCATTTTATGATGATATTGATGATGTTAATGACTACAGTACTGAATCTACAAAATATTACTGCACAGAAGACTTCATATCTAATTTTAATATGCCTACTTTATGTACAGGAAACAATTTTTCTATTTTTCATTTGAATTGTCGCAGCATTGTAAACAAATTTGATGCTATTTCCAATTTTATATTCTCACTAAATTTTAATTTTTCAGTTATTGCTCTAACAGAAACATGGCTTTCAAATAATGATCTAGAAGGGTTATATCAATTACCCAATTATTCATTTATTCATAAAGATAGGCAATTGAAAAAAGGAGGTGGAGTTGCATTTTATATATCTGAAAACCTATGTTACAAATCACATGATGATCTATCGGCAAAAATTACGAATGCTGAATCATTTTTTATTGAGATTAATATTAAAAATAATAAATCAGTCATATGTGGGGTTATTTACAGACCACCTGAATTAGGAATGAGGGAATTTAATGAGGAGCTGTCGTCAGTGATGCAATTAATTAATATTGAAAAAAAACAGGCATACCTTACAGGTGACTTTAATATAGATCTCCTACACTATGAAAAGTGTAGTGATATTCAGTGTCATGTGGACAGCATTCTCTCCAACTCGTTCCAACCACTAATCAATAGACCCACAAGGGTATGTGATAGCTCAGCCACAATCATTGATAACATCTACTGTAATATAAATCCTACGTGCATAAAAACAGGCATATTAATATCAGATATTTCTGACCATTTCTCCATATTTTGCCTCAATAAATCTGAAAAATATAAAAAACAGAACAAAAAATATATATATAAACGTAAATTTTCAATACAACATTCTGAACGTTTTGAACATGAGATGAGCGGGCACCAATGGGAAAACGTATTGAATAGTAATGATGCGAATACGGCATAAAA
>NW_022711005.1:61221-64467 GCF_011630105.1 Anneissia japonica
GGCTACATGCTTAAAGTTCTTCTTGTTATGTTTGCCTTTTTCCAATTCCTTTGATTTTGATTTTCAATGTTTACTACTTATCTGTTGTAAATTTTTTGAATTGGAAATAAAATGATTGATTGATTGATTGATTGAAGATTAACTTTTAAGAAAGGTACGTTACTACTGTAGATAGACTATCTAAATAGACCCATAAAGTTCACAAGCGACCCAGTGATATCCTCCGACATGTCAGAAAATATAAGAATTTAGGTCTCCCTCCAATTGAAGACCACTTTTGGGACTGGGTTTCCATGGTCTTTAGCAGCTTTGGTCTTCAATTAGAATAATAAAGATAAAAGAAATTTGATAAAATGGGAACAAACAAAAGTGGTCTTTATTTGGAGTGGACTTGAAACTGCCAAATTCATTACAGAAAAATATAATTCCTTAAATATTAAGTCACAAAATGAATTGCTCGTTTATAATGACCAAATGAATTATTAAATTCGACTGAAACAAATCAATTTTTACTGTTTTCTAGACTTTCTACTATAAAATTAATCCTTAACAGCAAGATCAAGAGTCAGTGCAAAGAATATAGAATTAGTATCATTTGTCCATCTGTTAATTGACAGAAACATTATCTATTTCGTGACTACTTACCTGGATAAGCGGATATTAGCCAGATTCCTAATCAGACTTACCAGCGAAAAATAATGGAATCGTCTAACCCAGACGTATATAACGCATCAACATTGCATAACAAGTATCAAATTTCCTTTCACTGGAGCGAGTATAGAGCTTACCTGCTGATTAGTGAAACAAAGAGAATATTCTAGGCTTAGTTCTAACAAAGCCACATTCTTTCTTTGTTGTGTTTATGTTAAACGTTGCCTTTATGTCTTTCCGGAAGGATTCCTGCTCTGATTTGTTTGATTTCATTATATATTTCAATCGAATACTTTCAAAATTAAGCAATTAAAATATTCATAAACATAATACAAGTATTACATTATATGTTTGGAGATGTTTTTCAGGCAGTATAGTGTAAGTGCTTGAAAATGTTATATTTTTTATCCTTCTTATGTTATACATCCATTAATTAAAAAGATCAAAACTTAACCATTTTGGATTATATTACTTCTTTCAGAATCCAACGGCCATGTTGATTTTATAAATACATTCTCTACCTCAGGTCTACAGTATTAGCTAATAAGAAAACACATAGTAATTGCTTCATACTTGGAGTATTATCCACTCAGAAAAAATATATTCACAGATGAATTTGCATAATCTACTCTAACCGGTATTACAACCATGTGTCGATAATAAACAATGAGATAAGGTTATGTTTTTATTATATAATAATGCAAGATTTTGTTTTGAGTTAACCAGGAAGTACAGTAAAATATATATTGTATGTAAGATTTAGAAATATACATTTTATATGAATATTCAGTATTATTCAATATTATAGTTATTTGCATGTTCCATACAGATTGGGAGTATCAAGTAAAGGAAGATTAAAATGTAAGACTTTTCAAACCTGTACATGAAATAACTTCAGTCTATATAAAATCAGATACTTGATAAAAGGTTTAAAGTGGTAAAACCACCGATATATACAGATTGGGAGTATCAAGTAAAGGAAGATTAAAATGTAAGACTTTTCAAACCTGTACATGAAATAACTTCAGTCTATATAAAATCAGATACTTGATAAAAGTTTTAAAGTGGTAAAACCACCGATATATAAAATTACTAAAATATTATATTCTAATTTTATCATGCTACTGTGTATTGTATGAACTAGCAAATTTTTAATATAGAAGAACCATATTAAGCACAATTAAATATTTGATATTGATGTAATATTAAAATTTCATATTTTCTATACAGTATTACACAAGCATGTAAGATTATGATGTGTATGCTGTTTTGTAAGTGCTTATTCTTAACATGATATTTCAATTCTTCATATGATTGCAAAGTTATAACTCTATTTAATATCAAATATTATGCAATTTTAATGACAAATTTTGTATTTATATATTTTGTTTTTAAATTTTAGTGTTTTTAAACTAATCATTTAACAATGGCATAATGCCTATGGGCGCTTGAGGGTGGGGGAATCTTGGGACAGCAGTCCAAATGGGCAGTGAAGGACTGGGCCCCTCCGACAAATACAAGAACTATACTACATAGAGTATTTCCAAGACAACACTTTAATAGAAGATTAATTCCTAACTTAAGACCATTAAACAGCGGACACCATTTGAATTGCAATTTAAATGGTGAACAGAATGATAAGGTATAAATAGCGAAGGAAATTTACAAGAATGTTGGCCTAGGCGATGGTTATTAACTACAATTCCCGCATCACAATGCAATCATGTACAATGCACAGAAATGTTCTAATTTGTGGGTAAAAACATACGTTATTGGCCCGCAGGCCTAGTGGCTTGTCCTTACCATGTTTTCACTTTGATCATTAGTTTCTCTATAGTGTATCTATAATTTGGTTTATGTACCTTGAAAACAAATCTATTTTCTATAAACATTGTGCTGAATACTACTCTTTTTTTTTATTGTAAGTACTACAGAACTGTAGCATTGGCCAATAAGAAAACACCTATTGCAAGTACTACTGTGTTGATTTGCAAACTAAGTATCCACTGACTAGGGAAATACTAATGCTAGCATATATTTTCTGGAATGTGAAAGGCCTTCATTGTGAAATTTATATATTAAAAATGTTGTATTTATACAGTACATTATATCTAGTATTAAATTTTCTCTTAAATTAACTTAGCAGTGGCGTAATGACTATGGGCTCTCGAGAAAAAGGAAGGGGGAGGAGAGAGGCCAAAGGAGCTTGAAGGAACCGGCCCCCTGCTACTAATACAAGAACTACTGTATACTACAGAGCCTTGACGTTCAGTGGAAAGGCACCAAAAATTAAGCAGTTTAAAACAATGAAATGGTTTTAACTTTAATGCTCTGTAGTCCAATGATGATAACACTTTAATATAATTACACTATCAATTCCCAACTGAAAATATTTCACAATAGGCTCGAACCGAAATCGAACTGAAATTTAAATTATGAATAAACAAATGTGGGTGAACTTTTTTGTTAAGCCTGAATAATCATAAATGGATTCAATCAAATATCAGCTCCTCAGTATGAGTGAATAATTTACTGAAATGCATTGGCCCCCCCCCCCAGCACTTTATCACCCTGCGCTCCATGACTTGTCCTTCC
>NW_022711006.1:0-932 GCF_011630105.1 Anneissia japonica
GGCTCGGCTTCAACGTATAGAGGGCGCCCCTTGATAATTTTACGGCGGCTACACGCGGGGTAAACAATGTTTTCCCCGCTGGCTACCGTGTTGTCTGAGCCTACAGTTAGGCCTAGGCCTAGTGTAGAGTTAGGAGATTTCTATCTATTTTACGTAGAATCTATCAGTTTATAAGTTTATAATAATTATGAAATCTAGCCTAATAAAAATTTGATGTTTATTATGAAATCTAATATAAGTATATAACAAATTATAAACGTTTGTAATTGTCAAGCATTATTTTAGATAAAAAATCAGAAACTTATTTATAAAAATCAATTATTTTTTTGTTTTGTTTTTTTTGTTTTAATAATTTCACAAAACTATACAACAGCTTATTTAGGTAAAATATTTTACTGTCTTCCAATTATTACCAAACATAATTTTATTACTCTTGTAGAAATAAATAAATTAAAATAATTTTTTTCCTAATAAAAACTATATAACAGCATATTTACATAAATATTATCTTCCAATTGTTAACAAACATAATTTTATTATTCTTGTAGAAATAATTTTGGTTAATTATTATTTACTAATTAATAAAAATAATTATATTTTTAAAGCATAGATATGAATGGGTTAAACTCATATTATTGACAATTTATGTTTTAAGAAATGAATAATATAACTGTAGGCATAGTTCTATAAAACAAATTGTATTAATACTGTAATCTCAGTATTACATTAATTAGGCCTATTGTTATGGCCATTTTACTTCTTTTGCATTATTTCGCATCCTTGTTGCTACGGCAAACGCGCGTATGGTTTATACGCGCGTGCGTAGAGAATCATACGAAAGTATCTTTTGGTTTGGTTTTAAGATTTATCTGTTTTATCGATCCTAAGCCGAGCACACCTTGTAAGTAGACTTAAATATGATATATATATAT